>NC_056739.1:820390684-820401000 GCF_019279795.1 Protopterus annectens
GATATCTTATTTCAGTGGTATTACTTGGCTTAGAGCAGCCAGTCTTTTCATAGGTGGTGACCAAACAGTGGTCAGTACACTAGATTTAGTACAGTTATCTTTAAGATCAAAAATAAGTAAATCGCCAGCCACAAACATTTAAAATTAAAGTCGTCAAAATAAACTAATGCCAAATGGAAAGTAATTAAGCACACAGTTAAATGTAAACCAAAAATTAGGAACAAATGGAGTACTTCAAATTCTTATCAGCAAGTCTAGTCCCTGGTTTCACTAGCCTTCAAGATTAGAAGAGAATATAGAAAGTTTTACAAGCCGTTCTGTCGAGCTCTGCATGCTTCAGCAGGGAAATGGTGGTAAGCCTTTACTGTAATAGCTGCTGCACCACTTGTCTAGTTCCCCCCTTCAGAATTCCGTTTTTCTCTATATCTCCTTCCTCTAGTACACAGATTCCCTTGGCTGTGCAGGTTATAAAGCAGTCAGCTAACTCCCTCAAGTTTTGTGAAATGGAATTTGGGAACTTTGCATGTCTCAGCTGTTTCTTTGTGGTCCTTTCCACTTCCTCTTACAGTAGAATTCAAATAGTTTGACAGCCGTACCTCAGGTTTAGACTTAACTGCTGCCAACCAACCATGTTTTCTAATGGAAGCCATTTCCAGAGGAAGTCCAGTATCTTCTGACATCTGTATGTCAGGTTCAGGCTTCCTGGTGATACCTAATTGCTTTGCTGAAGTAGCCACATTACAATCATCTCTGGTAAGCATGGGTATTGGCTGGGTCTCCGTCATTACCTTTTCCATGTACTTGTCTCTGTGCTGGCTGTGTATAATTACAGTATATGCAAGCTACTGTGTCATCATAGTCTTTACCTTTCAAAGTGTCTGCTGGGGTATCCTCAGAAGTGCCACCTGTTTGTGCTTCCTGCTCTTCTACCAGTCCAAAATGAACCCTGGCTAGTGGCACCTGAAAAGTGTCTGTCCCATGGCTCTAACTGGCATGGTGTACTCTGACAAGTAGTGTTCCTTGTAACGTCTGCAGAGTTAACAGATGCAAGGGTGGTTGATCTGGTTTCTTTGCTGTTTACCAAGATAAGGCCCTTCTGATTAATCTCAAAGAGTTGCAGTGTCAAGATAGTCCACCTCTGCAGTGTTCCTACCTCTTTTAGCTCCCGCGTGTGGCTTTTGCTCCCCACCCAGTTTGTATGGACATTTGGAATGTACCTGTCTCATTTGATTATACTGGGAAGATTTTGCTCCAAAACTCTGACAGGTACTTGAACCAGTGGTTTCCCCTTTAACTGTGCAGCTTCCTGTGAAACCGTAGACCGGCCAATATGGATTCCCTTGTACCCATGTAGTGCTGGCTACCCTCTTGTACAGTTTTGCACTGCTGCCTAGACAAAGCTCACAGATTTTTGTATTCTCAAACAAAGTACCAAGAAAGGTCTCACACCATTTCCAGAGTTGTAACTGACATCCACTTGCCCATCCGGAGATCTGTGCATGTTTTTGTAGTGAAATCATTAGAGTGTATTTTGACTTTCTTGTGTGATCACTCTGAACTACAGGATTCTTTAAAATATTTAAATTAACTGTTTATCATAGCAGTCTGTAGCCATCACTTTAGTTCGTGTTCGCTAGCCTTACCCATCAGGAGAGGGGGTCAGAACCTCGAGCATTGCGCCTGTCAGTTTGTTGCTGGTGGGGTTGCACATATTTTCAGATGTCCCTCCCCTTAATTTATTACCAACTTTGGCAACCACCCATTACTTCCCTTTTGAATGACCAGCATCCCCCTCTTGTGACAGTGCTGCTTTTCACTTTCTTCAGCTTCTTTCTTACACTTCTGTTCTTGCTGTATAGCTTCTTGCCATCTTTCTCTCTGCTGCTTCAGTTTCCAAGTGTTTCATCTTCAACTCCAGCCTGTCTTATTCAGGCTGCACTTTGCTCAATCCATCCCTAGAGGATCTCTGTTTTGTTGTACGCTGTACACTCTCAGCCAGTACCAGGCTGTGTCCAGTTTCAGTGGATTAATTCTTTGCTGCACCCAGAGTGGCTGTCATGTCATCCTTAGCCATACTGTCATATAGAATTGCCTTTGCTTTGCACTGTATCAGCTGTGATGGTGCCATTTTTTCATACCCTACAGAGCTTATTCTGCTGCCTAACTAGGCCGACTAAAGTAACTCCTCTGTAGGTCATACTACTGTACATGTACCTCGCAGCTACTACACTGACTAAATTAACTCCTGTGCAAGTCATACTGGTGTATATCTACCTCATGGCCTTAAGGATTTACACACTTTCTGGGAGTAAAGCTGTTTTTGTAGGATGTGTGTTCAGTACACAGTTAATCCCCACTGCTGCTGGCCAAAAATATATGATGGCTTGGGCTTTAAATCTACTTCTTTACAAAATAAATTTGACAAACAGTTGTATAAATCCCACCTGCTGCCATCCGATATCTGACAAGCTGGGTTTGATGGCTTGATCCTTACTACTGCAAGCCAGTTGTTTTCCATGGGGGTTACTGGCCCTAATGGGAGGAGGCAAATGTGCACTGTTGCCTTAGATAGTAGCAAACACCTGCTACACCTAAATAAACTTTACACAGTACACTGTATATCAGTTATAAAATCCTTGCTGCCTAGAATTTCACCCAACTTAGACTGAGCCCAGTGCCTTCTAGTGCAGTTTTAGAACAGTAATTGAAAGTTATCTAAAATTGTTTTACAATCACTACCAGACAGACTATTCTAACCAAAGAAAGAACATAGATTACTATTTAATTTTAAAATAAGCCAGCCTTTATATACATGAACTTTAGTGTTAAGTTCTGAGTAATTACTATTTCAGTAGGTGGATACCAGGTGGCAGTTAGTACATCCCCAGATTTATTATAATATACCCTTGCCCTGGCCCAGCAATCAAGGAGCCTCATTCCTCACCACTAACACCAGAAAGGGTGTCTCATATATATGAGGAAAGGATAACAAATACAAATACACACAGTAAAGTGCAATTTCTCTTAAGAGCACACCGAGATTACAGTCAATCCGGGGCTGGTCGCTCCCATGCTCTTCAGGTCCCCAATAAGGCACAGTTATAGGGTCCAGATCTCAGCCAGCTGGCGAGCTAAAATCTCCAGCACCCTCTGAGTCCAGCCAGTGCTTTGTGTCCCTGCCCAAGTAGCTGACACACACACACTTTGAGATAAGAGTTTATACAACCACACAGACACTTCTGGGGAAGGCTGGCACAGGTTCTCCAGCTGTGCCCCTATTACCCAGAATATACGGTAGTACCACCTGCCACCACCCAGCTAATATTTATCAGCTACTCATAGGCCCGTAAAAGGGTGTCCAATTATTACTGTTCAATATTATTATCCAATTGGTAAGTGTGACTAACAGTCAAGGCTTATTAGAGTGACTTGGTACAGGATCCATATATACATGTAATGTACTATTAGAGCTCAACTTCTCTCTACACAAACCAGCCACGGTTAAAATATTTTAAAATATTTATTTAATAATAAATAATAAAAACACATGACAATACTTTCTACTACACAGTGTTGGTCAAGAGTTCAAATATCACACACAAATACTTAAAATAATTCAGTAGTATAGTTCTGACATCACAGAAAAACACTTGGTCTAATCTTTCTAGTTCCTAACTATTTCTAAAAGAAAACACTAGTCTAAGATAACTTACATATGAGCAAGACAGTGCTGTGAGTTGGATGGTCAAGACAAAAAATGTTTAATGCCTTCTGATGCTCTCTGTTCAAATTGCTATGTTCAGTCCTGATTCCCTTTGCATCATTTCCTGGGGTTCCAAGGCTGACAGATACTACATTTTTATTTTGCCACCTGCAGGAAACTAAATCAATAAAAGGCATTCCATATGTAAACTCTAGTAATTATTCCTTAAGTTAAAACAATAGGCAGGATGCTTCACTCCAGACTCATCGACTCCAAATTCTAACGTCAAAGGACACACATGAAATAATTTTAACTTCAAAGGACAGACAAATGCTTGGCTTAGCTTTCTTTACAGCAGAGGGCAATGTTGCTACATTGTTTTAAGTTCAGCATTTCACAGTATTTTATTTCAATTAAGAAAACAAGTCTGTAATTCAACATTCATATTTACAAATGATACTGCACAATTGTATCTGGCTGTGCTGGCGCCCTTCACATTTCTTCACCCAGTCTTCACAAAGACCACAAGCATTTAAAATTGAGTAATAAGGTTCTGCAGTCAAAATAAATTCAATAAACTTTCCTCTTGAAAGTTCCGACTGGACCATGCAATACCCCTTTTCAGTGGAAGCCGAAGGAGGAAAGTTCCAAAAATGTTAAAAGAAAATGTAAATTTAGAATTAATTTCCATTAGAATAAAATTATGTGATACAAGAAAGCATCAATATGATGGTTGCAACATTGTGTGAAGTAAATAATAAAAATTAAGCTAGTGTTGAAAAATACTCATTGAAGAGGGAGATAGCAGGGGGTATGTGATTGAGTGGGAGAGAACACTGGTTAAAAAAAGAGAAGACTAGTAAAGAAAATGGTTTAGTGAAACATAGCATAAGAAATGTTTAGGATCTTTCTAGTGATATCAAGTCAGTATGAAAAGGTAAAGGTACAGCAGAGTGAAAGAAGATTGATGTAGAGGAAATACAGGAGCAGAAATTAAAACATAATGTTGGGCTGGAGAGCAGTCACATGAGAAGAGCCAGGAATTTACTAGAACTTTTTTGTTCATTTTTCTTTTGAGTTTGGTTGAGGATATTTGTCTGATTTGTAGGTGGAAGGGAATTTCACATAGTTGAAAAGTATGTGGAAAGTAAGGAGTCATCAGAGCTGTTATGGCATTTTTTTAATGTCTAAATGGTTTGTATCTGTAGAATAAAGAGGTCTTTGGCGTAGATTACCATTGTAATAAAGTATTGGAGAGGCTTGTTTTAACTTTGAACATATGAGGTAATTGGGGAATTCAAGCCAATGTAATTTTCTTGAGTGCTAAGCATTGATGAGTTGAATTGGGCAGCTTAGTTGAAAATTTAACAGTTTTAATGTAGCATTGTTTTGCAGTGACTGCAAATAGCTTAGCCTTCAGCATAGGAACTGGTCTTCTATCTAAAGGAAATATTCCCCCCCCCCTTTTTTCTTCTAATTTGAGTAAGGAAAATCTTACCAATTCAACATGGATTTCCTCATCACTCAAATACAATGCAGACAGTGATGAGAAGACGACATTTCTTTCAGAGAAATATTGAACCTATTGAAGGAGCACTTTAAAGTGGGGATCCAAGGGGGTCTTGAGATGCACAGATGATGTGTAGACCTTGTTTTTTGGAGGGCGGATGGATTTGTCAAGTACAACAGCAGATACTACCTTGGTCAAGGACACATTTTACAGTGGTATCCTCCAAGTCGGGTATCTTCAGGACTAAGGTTTGCTGTTTGTTTTCCTCCTTTCTAGGATTACTTAAGAGCCTGGAGGAGAAGGGGAAATGTATGGAGCCAGTGAAACTGCTGTGTATTCAGGTTTACAACACCAAACGGTGGTCTTACTTCAAGAAGCTAAGGGCAGAGCACTTTAATTAGAATAAGCATTTGAATACACACAAGCCTGGAGAAAAGGCAAATGCTGGAGCAAACAATAAAGTAGAAAAAAGAGAGGCAAGTCTGCTCTTGCCGTCATAGTAATAGCCAGTTTTGACAGTGCCACCGTCTTCCTGTCCCATTTCCTGGGAAGGAGAATTTTTACTTCAGAAGTTTGTTCCAGCTAACTCCAAACAAGTGAGCAAGGAATGTTAACATTAACAGGCTACAAAATATAATTCAAAACTGCCTTTGATCCTGTCCAATCCATTAAAGTCAATATAACTAGTTTTGATTCAGCATTTGTTCTGTAAAGAAGTAGAAAGATACTTGTGCAGAAAAAAGTGTATGGGTTCTCTTCCGCATTGTTCCTGGTTCAAAAAAAAAAAATCTCCTGAAAGAACCATCTTAGATCTGTCCTGACTGGACAGTAGTTGTCATGTTCAAAATGCTAACTCCCCAGGCCCTCCTTCCCTTCAGACCAGTCACACATTTGATCACTTTGAGTTTGAAGGATGCTTGCCTGTGTCTTCCTGTCCCCAAGGACCACAGGCATTTCCTGTTCTTCAGAGTTGGATGTATCATCTTTCCCAGTCATCTCCTTGATCTTTTATACTGCATTCTTTGTGTTTACAAAATACTTGGCTGTAGTATTCTGATACCGCAAGACCAGGATAATTTGCATATATCCTTATATCAGAGTTTTAGTCAAAGTCAAGCACCCACCTTAGAGGATGGTACAGAGGACAGTGCTATAGCCAATTCATTGCCTGATCAGTCAGCTTTCCCTAAACCTACCAGAATCTAGATAACACCAGGTACCTCACTCCATGCTGGACATAAAGTTAAGCAAATTGTGTGTACATTAAGGAAAACCCTGCACTTGGAGCTCTTCTTTGCCCAGATAACCAAAAGGGAACACACGAGAGCTTGAACATTCCTGAAGGCTCTGGACTGCATGTCATCCTTTATCCTGACTCCTGTGGCAGTGGTTTAGGAAATTAATGCGGTGCCTGTGGATCTCCATGAGCAGAATTTGGACTCCCTTGAGGAAGTGACACCACTGATCACATCTTTAAAGAAGGAATTAACTTGGTGAGTTGCAGTGTCCATAAAGAAGAATTGATGGTTGCAACAGGTGTTTGCCAGTCCTAGAATGCCTTTTGTGCTTGCTGACTGTGCTCAGACTGACGATGGATGGAGCAGACCTGTTATGGAGAGCATATACTGCTCACCTGAAAGTACATCAGGTGAAATTTCTCAGAGATGAGCAGTCACATCAGTGTAGATCCCTGATTCTGGCCCTGCAGCTGGGCACTGTGAGATTGGTGACTGAGAATGTGTGTGGTATGTGGACACCTGGGTGGTAACCCATTCTTGACCATTATTGACCATTATGTAGGCTATCTGTAATGACTGGGACCTAGTCCCCTGCCAAGGACTGTGTCCTCTGACCCCATATGTTCTGGCAGACAAATTTAAGAGAGTTGTTCAGTCTACAAATGGAGATTAGACAGGCAGTGTTTCTGAGTCTCAGCACAGAAGTGAAGAACCTCAGAGACCAGCCTGTTTTCTTCAGATTAGAATTCCCAGTTGAAGAAGGCTGAGATAGATTTCCATTCAAGAGAACTTGGATAGTGAATAGTGTTTCCTCAGGATAGGAAGTTCTGTTTACTTATTGTCGTCCTCCTCCTCCTTTCTTCTCCTTTCAAGATTGTTCTGAATGGAAAGAAAATAGAGGTAGGCTCATTACCCTTTTCTGGCCCAGGCAACTGTGAGCTAGTTCAGATAAGAAAGGAGGGGGACCCTTCCATTATGTAGGTTTTGCACCTTCCTAACATGACAGAATGGGTTGCTAGTGCACCTAAACTAAGGTGTATAAGGCTTGATAACATGGGTAGTCTCAGACTAACGCCTTACTAGGTCCACTTCCTTGAAGTATTGCTCATTATTGCCATTGCCACCAGTAACAAGCCGCACTGACTTTCATTACCCCTAGAACCAAATTCCACAGTACTGTATTATTTTCCCTTTCAGGCACTTACTGTTTGGCAAACTCTCTCCATCGACATCAAGGAACTTTACGCTTATTCCAAATTCAGAATGCAACTCAAAACTCACTTCATCCAAGCCAAACGCTCCTGTTCAATACAGGACATATCACTTACTATTTCCTTTCCAAGTTCTTCTCTGTCAGGGTTCACTGAAGATTGACCTACGTATATATTGTACATTACACTCTGCTTGATTGTACATTGCACTGTGATTGTTCACTGGAATGTATATACACATTTTTTTCTTCGATGTAATTAGTCTGAACTGTTTTATTATTGCTTACATTTCTGTATTTTTTGTTTGTGAAATGTTTTGTATTTTGTTTTGTATTTCACCCAGGCTGAACCTGGAAATTGGTCTATTGATCAGTGCACTACTCTGGTAAATAAATACATACATATATACATATACATATGCATACATATGCATTGCTTGAGACCAGGAAGGCAGTTACTAGGAAATCCTAGCAACCTAAATGGAAACATTTCTCTGGTATACAAGTCTAAGAATGTCTGAACTACTGCGGCTCTAGAATGTAGCTGAGCTGTTACACAGTGAGTTACTTTTTGCACCTGTAACAGTGAGTTACTTTTTGCACCTGTAAGGGTGCACCTTTTGGTTATTGCAGCTTGCCTTTGTGTGGATACATGCTTGCCAGGCCCTGCCACAGATAAGCAGCTGTTCCACTTTAAACTGCTTATGAGGCATGTAATTTTCCCTTACAGCTTCTGTTTTGTGATGGAAAAGTTAAATTTTCTTCCCCTTATGTACCCTTTACCTTAGTGAGCCTTATGTTTTTGTCCTGGAAAACTTTTTCCTGTAACTGTTCTTCCTCCAGGATAGTGTTTGAGCTGCAGACCATAATGTGTAAAGGGACCTCCAATGTCTTGCATAAGGTAAGGTAAGCATTGGAATTTAATATATTATTTGTGCATAAGGTGGCCTCAGAATTTGCATTAAATCCATTCTTGCAATCATCATCATCATCAGCCCCCCCTTTCCCGATTCAGTGCCACACTCCTGCCTTCAACACTCATGCTTGACTGTTGCAGATCATCTTTCACACATTCCATCCACCTCTTTGCTGGGCGTCCTCGCTTCCTCTTACCATTCTTAAATGTGCCAACCATTATGTCCCATACTCAGGAACAAGAAGGCAGGGATATTGCACTTGATGGATATAGCAAAGCAGCTTAGATACTGTTTAAAAGGAAGAGAATACTTCAGGCTGTCTGACAGTGTCTTTTTATGCAGTGTGAGCTGGGCAATTCATTGTCAAAGCAAACTCTGTGTCATGGAAAACCTCTGGAGGAACAGTTAGGAATGTGGTCCAGCAGGGCAGCATGCACTAATTTTATTGTCATCCAGAATCTCTGAGACTGCCACTTGGGCCACCATTTATATGATGTTCTTCATGTTTCACTGTTGCAGTCATTACATTTGGGTTATCTGCTTGCAAATAGCCCTCAGTCGGCCTGATTAACAAAGTCTTGGGTCCTGCGTCGGTTGCTGTCCCCTCTTCCATGACGTCAGGTTGCCAGGGGTATAAAACATGCAATCGATGCCATTACATCAGTCTTTCTTGCCGTGCGGTGCCCGAAGCAGAAGCAGTTCGCAAGTGCTAGTCGGCCGACTCCTGAAATATTTGTTTTTGAGTTTCAGAACCAAAGTCTTCAACTAAAGCTATAATTCCCGCTAGAAACTTTTTCTTGCTCCTTACCGATGTCAGTAAAAGTTAATAATTGCATTACTTGTGGAAAGCAAATACCTCATAATGATTTTCATTCGTACTGTATTCTTCGCCTAGGCCCAGACCTCATAACGATTTTCATTCGTACTGTATTCTTCGCCTAGGCCCAGACCACGACATACCTTGCTGTTGGTTTTGTGCTTTTATTTAATCAGCACACTATCCGTCATCTTTATATTTTTGCCTCTAAATATTTCGGTTCTCGGTTTAATTATCCAGAAATGTCTGTTAGCCATCCGACTACTGGGATTCCGAAAAAACACAAAGATAAAGACAGGCCGCCGAGGTCCAAAACTGGCAACGACGCTTCTCCTAAGCCAGTCGCCAGTTCGCCGGTACTCAGTGAGGCGCTTTCACAGCTCCTGATACCCGCTATTTCTGATGCGCAGGCCTCTACTGAGACCCATTCGGAGTCCGGTATGCTGCTTGATGCTTCAACTATGGAACCCGCGGATGTCCTACCTTGGATGGGTCTGGAACCGCTGTGCAGGCACCGGCTTCAGAGGGTGTATTCAGGCCTATGGACTTGCATATTAAACCGATGCCTCCTTCTTCACTTAAGAATTATGCCTAAAAAACCGATGGCCAGGCCACATGCTCAGGCCTCTATGCCTAAAAAACAAATGATAAGAATGGCTGAAGATTTAATAACTCTTATCAGGGGTACCCAACCCCCCCTTTCTAAGAGGCCTAGGACTGAAGTCATTTATGAATCTTCTGACCAGGATTCTGTTTTTTCCGATTCTTCTGATTATCTGGATTTGCCCTTATCTACTTATGAGGATTCTGATGCATAGGACCCCATTCCCTCTGCTTCCCTTCCAGATGATTTTTCTTTTGGGGAAACCTTGCGTACTCTAAGGGAGCATTTCCACTGGAAAAGCCAAGATTTTTCTTTGA
>NC_056739.1:820772038-820917038 GCF_019279795.1 Protopterus annectens
TTGTGAAAGTTCATTTAAGCAGATGAGCAGTAAAATGAATGTTATGGTGAGATTTTTTAATTTTACACTTTAGTAATGTTTTTAGTTTATATTTGGTTTAAATCATTAGCATTTGTCCATTTTGCCAGTTATACTGTTTTCTGATTGGCTAATTATGGTTTTATTTTGTTTTATATTTTGGTCTTTTCCTTTTGTTGTTCTAATAAAAATGAATGCAATTTTCTTGGGGTGTTGTTTTGGTGAGTTGTGTGTGTTGCTGCTTGCCATTGTCTAGGTTTTTTGTGTGGAGTGCGTAAACATATTTGATTTTTAGAGAGTGGAATAAATATTGCAGGTTTAGGAAATTTTATTAGCTCTGATAACATGTCAAGGGGATAGGTAATTTGCTAAACAAAGCAAAAGGATAGAAGAATGTTAATTTATCAGTTGTGTAGTGAAAATAATTACCTAGTGCACTAGATAATTGTTCTTTTTGTTTTTATCTCACCCTTATCTGGGTATATTATTAGCATATACATACATACATACATATATATATGGGTCTATGTCAGATTGAATTTTCAGAAACTCAAAATTCATATGGTTGAGACCATATGATCGAGTTTCTGAAAGCTCAAAAATCAAAACCCACAAAAATCTACGGTTTTGAAGGGGCCAAGACCCCCTGAACCCCCTGCAAATGATATATACCAACTCTGAGATCACACTATAGTGAAGAAAACGGTCCTCACTGTACTGCAATCTCCATTCAGAAGCTTCATGTTTTCAAAAACTCGATCATATGGTATTGACCGTATGATTTTCAAGTTTCTGAAAACTTGATCAACTGATAGGGACCCATATACATATGTGTATACATATGTGTGTGTGTGTGTGTATGTATATATATATATATATATATATATATATATATATATATATATATATATATATATATATATATATATATATACATATATACACAGATATATATATATATATATATATATATATATATATATATATATAAAATCTGTGTTTATATAATCACAAACTGAACTGACAAAATATTGTGGATCCATTTAGGCATAGTATTTTATGTGAGTGCATGTTACTAATTGTTTACATTTTATCAGATGCTGGGTGTTTTTGTTAGTGAAATGACATGGTCTCCATGGTCAGCAAGCTGAAGAATAAATTAAAGTATTATGTTTGATATACCACATAAAAGAATAAATAGCAGCTGAGAATATTTCTTTCTTCTTTTTTTTTGAGATTGGGGGACAGAAAGGAAATTACCAACCATAACTTAATTGTTTGCTTTTTCTTTTTTAGCTCAGAAAACCTCTAATTGAGAAAAAAAGGCGGGAAAGAATCAACAGCAGCCTGGATCAGCTGAAGAGTATTATGGTTGATGCGTACAATCTTGATGTACGTCATAGGCCTCACCGTTCGGTGATCAGTATGCACCTTTCCCTAGAGTTCTGTCTAGTCCAAGTAGTTAATGAATCTGATTCACTTTCTTTTTTTTTCATTTTTGTGCAGCAATCTAAACTGGAGAAAGCCGATATTTTGGAAATTACAGTTCAGCATATGGAGACCATGCAGAGGAGCACATTGCTAGGTGAGTGCCAGTTTCACCACATTCAATAAAGTGCATAGAAACAACATTCTGAGAGGCCCATTGCTACATCAGTTTATGACATCACTTGGTGGGCTTCAGACTCAGATGTTAGTTTTTTCTTGGGGAAGGGGTTGACTTGAGTGGGTAGGACAGAACATCCCAAACGTGGTACCTCTTACAAAGTAGTGTGAAAGAGGGAGGGAAACTGAAGGATGAGTTCTTGGATGACCATACACCCCCCCCCCAGTATCCTGGGGGGGTATGGAGGATGCACCAATACCCCATTGACTCTACAGCATCAGTGCTAATTTTACAGGAACTGTGTGTGTGCCCACCATGATAACAGCAGTCACTATAAGGCCAATATTTCACAGGAGGAGAAGGAAAATGGGCAGTCAGGTGTCAAGCAGATGGACCACCACAAAGGTTTCTGTTACAAGTGCTTCCATTGTTTACAGCTTCAACAGAACAGCTGTACTGGAAACCCCCGAAATAATGTCAGCAAATAGCTGTGTTAGCCTTTACCCACCCTAGGGATAGTCCAAGCAGCACAAGAGACCACTGATAGCAACAGGCTAGCATGTATGAGGTAACCTTCAATTTTTTTCTTCTGAAGGCATCATTGTCTAGGCATAAACAGTGTTAACCAGAAAAGAGAGACGAGAGTTAAAGTCTGACTTGAAAATGCTGACATGTTCACAATGTAACATTCTTTTTATTTTTAAATACTCTGATGTTCGACCCTTCCCCTGAAAGTCTTCTTTGATGTCATCAACCCAAGGTCCGTCAGGTTTTTGCAGGCCTCACCTCATCACATTTGTTTTGGAAGTGTTACAGGAATCACTAAATGTGGTCTTATGAGCATATGTGAACTAATGGCCTGAAATATTTATCCACCATGGTCTTCTCTTTCTTGTATGGTATTCAAGTAGACATCAGTTTCTGTTTTTTGGCAGGTAACTGCATAATATACCAACAAGTGCCATTCACTGCTAGACATAGTGCAGCCCACACTGTTTGAGAAGAGTCACAGCTAGGCTGATAACTCCTGCAGCTTCAGGGACTGGGCACAGCTAAGCAGATATCTCCTGCAATTTCAGGGACTGGCTACAGCTAGGCAGATAACTCCTGCAACTCCGGGGACTGGGTTCAGCTAGGCAGATAACTCCTGCAATTCCAGGGATTGGGCATAGCTAGGTAGATAACTCCTGCAACTCCAGGGATTGGGCACAGCTAGGCATTTAACTCCTGCAACTCCAGGGATTGGGCACAGCTAGGTAGATAACTCCTGCAATTCCAAAGACTGGGTATAGCTAGGCACATAACTCCTGAAACTCCCAAGTACTGGGCATAACTAAGCAGATAACTCCTGAAACTCCAGGGATTGGGCACAGCTGGGCAGATAACTCTTGCAACTTCAGGGACTGGGCATAGCTAGACAGATAACTCTTGAAACTCCAGGGATTGGGCACAGCTAGGCAGATAACTCCTGCAACTCCAGGGATTGGGCACAGCTAGGCAGATAACTCCTGAAACTCCAGGGGCTGGGCATAGCTAGGCAGATAACTCCTGCAGCTCCAAGGACTGAACATAGTTAGGCAGAAAACTCCTGCAACTTCAGGGTCTGGGTATAGCTAGGCAGATAACGTCTATAACTTCAGGGACTGGGTTTCACAGTGAGATCAGATACCAGAATACTCAGCGTGATGTAATGTTTAGTGGCCATCAGTCACAAATACACTTCTTCTCACCAAGTGGAGTGAGGGCTGCTGCTTGTACCTAATGTTGTGCTGTTACCTAGTGAGTGCTGGGATCACAGCTTGACACTAGCAGGTTCAGGGAAACAGAATCGCTTTGACATGCTACTTCAGTAAGACTATTTATTTATTTGTTTTTGTTTTCCAGGTAAATGAAGTGGTCCAAAGACCCTTTTCGGCCATGAAAGTAATACTATAAATTAAAAGGCATCAGAATATAAACATTATTGCATATTAAAACAAACAGTAGAGTATAAGCTTTACTAACAAATATCAGAATGTGAGCATTGTTAAAATACAGTATATAGTATATATTCATATAGTAGATATATATATTGAAGATAGGAAGTATATTATTTAGATGGTGATTTTTTTTCCAGCAGGCTTGGCCCTGAGGTGAACAAACTAGGCCTGGCCTGTACCTTACAACTGCATGTTGTTATATATAAGCAGAGCAAGATGATGAGTGGATGTTAGCAATTAATTCTGTGTAGCACTTAAATGGCAAAGGTAATAAACTATAATTTATATTGAACTATGCTATCTTACATAAAATAAGTTAAACTATGTACACTTTATACATTCATACATTTATTAGTGTACATTTATAATGTGTTTGCTGTGGCCTACAGTAAGAGTAGTGTAGTTGTGTATTCATATCCTGTATAAATATATACTGAAGATAAGTTAATATGACCTCTGACTGTCCAGTATTACTGAAGCATTTGCATTTGCTTTTATTTTCAAGGTGACATTTTTTTTTCTTGAATTTTATTATACCATTGCTGCCTCACAGCAACAGGTTTCCCAGTTCAGTTCTTGGCTGGGGTGCCTTCTGTGCTGAGTCTGCATGTTCTCCTTGTGTTCACATGGGTTTCCTCCAGGGGCTGTGGTTTCCTCCCACATTCCAAGGACATGTAGTAGTCAGACTGGACACTCAAAGTTGATTGTAGGTGTGAGTGTGTGGTGTGGATAAACTATTGCAGCAGGGCTAGCCACCTGACAGTGTAAACCTTGGCTCTAGATGATTGTCACTGGTAAAGTGACACTCCAACCCCATGACCAAAAAATGGGAAAAAGGGGTTGTGGATGGATGGATTGATTTTACTAATGTTTTCAGGAATTACATTCTAACAGGCAGGTGTTGCATTTCATAAGTTTTTATTTGGCTAATAGCCATTATGTATGGAGCTTCTACCTAGAGATATATCTTCAGGTCCTCTGAGACAATGAGTTGGTTTCCTTTCAAATAATTTACTTCTAAGGGGGGGACTGAAGATAATTAATGTGTTTTTAGTGCACACACAGACACTTCTACATAACAACTATTCAGTCCTTCATCTGTCTGTCTGTGACTCTTGGCAGTCTGTCTAGGAGCCCATACTCAACCTGTTATGTACAGGATTAGCTGTTAAGTTGCTTTGGGCTTAGAAAACAGCAGCTTATGAAAGACATATAAAGTTGCATATACATGCTTCAAACCAATTTAAAGTGTTTAGGTGCATCTTGCAGGTTCACAGGGTAAGGCCACAGAGGCTGTTCTGTCTAAAAGTGAGGAGAGTAAAGAAGATAGTGCAGGAAGTACTTGGAGGTGGAATAAAAATAAGATGTGAGAAGAAATGTATTCATTAACAGGGTTTTAGATTGCTCAGTAACTAATCTAAAACATGAATAAATAGAAGTTAAAAAGAAGCTTTTAAAAGGTGTTGCACATGCTTATAGAGTGAAGGCTTGGGAGACACTATTGATACATGTGATGGCAGTTTCACAGGGAAGTCCCAGAAGATGTTGATATTTGCACACTAACTTCGGGTAGGCTGCTGACATGGTTGTCCCAGAACACTTATAGAAAAAATAGAGAGGTGGGGGAGGTTTGAGCTAAGAAAAACTAGATTGTTGCATGGTTGAAAGATACAACACAGAGGGTTGTAGTAAAAGTAAAAGCGTCTGAAATTAGGAAAGTGACTAGCACATGAGTTGTGTGATCCTCAGTGTGTTTGTCTTGGGTCTATCTGAGTGTAAAGAGAACATGATTAGCCTCTTTGCTGAAGACTAAGCAGTGTAGGATGGGGGCAGGTGAGTCTAAGGAAGGACTTGGAAAGGTTCAAAAAGTGGACAGAAAGATGGCCCTTGAAGATCATTGCAAACAAATGCAAGCAAAGTACTGCACATGGCCCAGGACAATGATAGTGTGCTGCATCACCTGGGGAGTAGAATTGGTGGCAAAGGAGCTGGATAAAAATCTTGGGGGCACGGCTGGTCTTAGGCATAAGTGAACTAGGCGACCGCCTAGGGCGCCGTAAAGGCCAGCCTCTTAAAGGGTGCAGTTTTTATTTATTTTAATTAGCAAAGTTTGTGCTCTTCTTGGCGCCCTGCTGAACTGTAACTGGAAGCTGGAACTGTGGGGGAGGGGGTGAGCGCCCTCCCACTTACAGCTGCAGGTTGGCCAGGACAGTTTAAAAAAAAAAATAAAAAATTACTTCACGGTTCGGCAGTCTGCTGTAAGGAGGAACGTGCATGCATCAAGAAATGTCAGCGTTGTCGGTGAACTGATTTTCATGGAGTTGAGGCTCGAGGAATTAGAGTTGATCTAGCAGTAGTGCAGCACATGCAAACAAGCATGAAGAAAATGCAACCAGTACATCATGCTCAAGCAAGTAGCAAACATGAATTAAAGATGATATACAAAGCTACAAGGAAGTTCCAGGACGGTTATTTCCCATGTAGTGTTCTCGCCTTATGGAGGTTTTCATTAGGTATGGAAAGCTTTCTACTGTATCCTCTTACAGAATGTCAGCACGTATAACAACCTGATATAATATGCTCACTCACAAGCGACAACACTGCATATCACTGGGTTTGTTTTTCCATGTAAGTTTGCTAGATGGTGCTTAATGAGTTAAAAATCACCAGGGGGGAAATAATCATATGGCTGATGTCTCATGCTTTATAACATTTCATCCATTTCTACATCCCGGGAACTTATGAGACAAAACTATAGCTTCTCAAAAAAGTGCACTCAGAAGCATTCTGTTATTTTAGGTAGGAAAGAAAAATCTGAGGAGGGACTGATTTAATCCAGGATGGCACACTTTGTATTTATTTTTTTAGGTTGCATATTTTTAGCTCTCGGACAGTGGCAAAAAGTTTTTTTTCCCCTTATACACGAGTGTTTTAGTCTTCCACTGAAATTATTGCTAATTCATTTTCGTTCCTTTGTCCCTAATTTTCTGTGGTAGTGTTCACTGTGACTTTATAAATGCACTTTGCAACAATATTGTGAGTCATTAAAGTCTTTTTAGGCCACACAGTCACAGACTGCTTATTCTTCAGACATACACAATCATGGAAACTGTTCTGTTTTGTGAATGAAACAGAACACTGATTTGAAACAGTGCCCTTGAAAGTCGAGATAAAACGTTGAGAATCCTGGTATTTTGTATTACTATTTTGATACCTTTTAGGGTGACACAGAATAATGTTAGCCCGTGCTGATGCCAAAACTGGCAAGAAGGAAGTTTGGTACTACTGTGAACATTGCATTCCTTCTTAACAACTACAGCTGTCCTCCTTATAGTGGCAAGATGAGAAGGCATTAAAATTCTAATTAAACAAGTTTTGAAGACTTTATTGAGACTTTTGGACCAGAAAGAATCTCTACTGTCCTCTTTTTTTTTTTTTTTGCACCAGGAACAGCCTAATGTAACATCCTCTTCCTACAAACTGAGGAGGGGCTGGTTCTATGGTGCATTGGGAAAGTAAACCCTATAGGATGGGTGGGAGAAGGTGCAAAGTACAGCTATGTCACACTTACCATAAGTATAGATTATGATAATAAATTCCATTTGTATAAATAATTTTGCAATTCATACTGAAGGCTTAAAGACTTAACAAATAGGCAGAGGTGGAAACAGTTGACTGCAGCAGACAGCAGTATATATATATATATATATATATATATATATATATATATATATATATATATATAAACACAGACACACACACACACATCACGGGACTGGGTGCTAATGTGTTATAACAGGAAGAAATAAAATAAAATAAAGAACTCTACTTACAATAATGTCCTGTTGCATAAAGTAAGGTAATAAAATAAAGAGATTAGTTATTATAAGCTTGCGTTCATCATATAAAATGTTTTAGAATATTAAGGAATTCTTTAGAATGTTGTAGTTAACTTAATATTTTAGATGTTTGAGGAATATTTTAAGCAGAACAGCAACTGTTCATTTTTCCTTAGTAATGACTGGACTTAAATATGGCCTGTGACTTTAATAGGAGATGCTGGAGGGACAGATTTATCTCCCAGCAACTGCCACATCTTTGGAACAGGCTATCAATATATGTGAAACAGAGCACCTTTATGACACAGTTCAAGAGAAACCTGGACAAATGGATGTGGCACCGTAAATTCTTATTGGGGACAGTGCCCACGACCCTCCCAGACATGGGCAGTCATCACTAAATGCAATATTAGGTATTGACTAGTACTGCTATATTATATTGGTTGAAATGGCTAGGCTTAAAATGACCTCCGGGTCGATAGCCTAGTAATCTCCTATGATTCTATGGAGTGCAGTGCTAAAAGGTAGCCTTATCTGTGTATGTTAATATGATATTTTTAGAGATGTGTGTCTTCTGGAAGATTTAAAAAAAAAATCTAGTAATATCTTTAATAATTGTGATTATACAACGACCCCCCCCCCCCATTAATATTCCAAAACGTGCACGCTGATTGGTCAGCGTGCGTGTTGTAAATCAGACTTATACTAATGGAAAAAGGTACGGTCGCCCGGATTTTTTCCATTAGTATGTCTTTTTTTTACAGCAACGGAGAATGCAAGATCTCCGTTGCTGTTTAGACACTGTCTCACTATGGTAAAGGAGTTTAAAATAGAGAGACAGCTTTAAAAATGTAACGGAGATCTTCCTTTCTCCATTGCTTTTTTTAAAGCTGTCTCGCCATGTTAAATGGGTTTAACATAGCGAGACAGCTTTAAACATGCAATTTATCAATTTCCTAAAGTAATGTAATGCTAAATGAAAATATGTGGAAATGCAAACATTTTTTTTCTGTATACATACATGGACCTGTAATTTTAGGTGGACATGTGCAGATCTATGCCTGTGATTTACAGACATGTATATGCAAATAATTATTTTACCCATACATGATATACTTGTATTAATACAAACAATTATGTTAGCACATAAATATTCCATAAATTAGTATACAGATATAGTTCTAAGTACAGATATGCTTATGCTTTCTTTTGCAATATTATAATAATGTTACAGATATATTTTTGCACCTACACATATTTCTTCTAGCAAATGCCTTCATTTATGCAACTTTCATATACTTTATTTTTTATAAATTTATGTTTATGATCCCCCCCCCCAAAAAAAAAAATTAATCCTTACTATAGATCTTGCCCTTCTCACCTCTGTGTGGTCAGCCAACTCAGCCAGCTCTTCTGTCCTATGCTTCAATAAGTCATCGTACCTGTGGCAACACTGTTGACTGGAGTGGGTGATCTGTGTTACAGATGGCAAGTGGTCATCCTACTCTGGCGAGCTAGCAATCTTTTTCCACCCAGTTACTGTTGTTTACTGAATCTTATCCAGATATGACTCCCTAAGACGGTGGATCATTGTCAATGTCTCCTTGTCTGACCAGCTTGGACCTCAGCCTTGTGACTTCACAGATGCTACCATCATTCAAAGTGACAGAACCAGAATAAAGAAAGCATGATCACAGCTTTGGTTCACAGGTTTAGAACCACTCCCTCTGGGGTGTGTCACCTCTTTAGCCAAACCCAGATAACAATCAGGGGCATTATGCCCGGTAATATTACTATTGGCAAGTTTGGTTTGAAGTTAGTTGGCTAACAGCCCTAGAGCCTTTTTCAGCCTAGTCATTCATAGATTCATAGGTGTGTACTAGGTTAATGGCCTTGGAGCCTTTACAAGCCTAGCCCATAGGATTACCCTGGCATCGTGCCACCCAACCTTAGTTCCCAGTGTCTCTGTTGAGTAGAGCCACTGGAGTGATTCCCAGGGTGAATTTTCTATTTCCCATCCATTCATCAAGATTTCTCTTGAAGAAGGCGAGTGAGGCACACCGCTTGACATGTATGGGAAGTCTATTCCATAGCATGGGCAGTCTCTGGGTTATGAACCTGTCCCTCCAGCACATTCTGTTGATTGTGGTAATGAGGTTGAGGTCTCTGGAGCATGTGGTGCAGAGGGATTGGGATTTCTTTAAATGTAGCATTTCTAACAGAGCTGGGTTAGACATGGCTTTGTAAGTCAAGCAGAGATTGCCTCTAAATAGGCGATATGAAACAGAGAATAGTTGGAGTTTTTTGAGTTTGTCTATATAGGACAAGTGTTTAAGCCCTAGGATCCTCCTTGTGAGGTACTTTTGCAGTCTCTCCAGTTGTTGCAGGTGTCTAGTGAGGTACATGCCAGATGGGGCATTGTACTCGATGATAGGCCTAATGAGGGAAGAGTAGAGGGAAACAATGACCTCTTTCTTCCTGGATGCAAAACCCTTAATAATGAGATGTGCCACATAGAAGTACTTTCTGACCACAGTGGCAATGTGGTGGTCAAAAGAGAGGTTCCTGTCAACCTGTGTTCCCAGATCTCTTATGACACCTTCTGTGTTCAGTGGACAACCGTCGATGTGGTAATTCACGGGAACCGGGTTTTTCCCAAAGGGGATGATGACACATTTTTTGGCATTGAGCTTAAGTCCATGGTTTTGACACCAGTCGTTGGTCTCAGTGAGGCCTTTCTGTAGGATGTCAACATCACTTGGGGAGCTAATTATGGCTCCCAACTTGCAATCGTCTGCAAACTTTGTCAGCCAGAGTCCATTTGTGTTGGCCTGGACTTCAGAGAAGTAGATACTAAACAGGAGAGGACCCAGAACCAAAAACCCTGTGGGACTCTACTCATGACTGGTTGGCAGTCTGACTTGGAGTCAGCTACTTTCACACTGTGGGTTCTATCTGTGAGCCAGTTTGCAACCCACCTAGTGATATAGGAGTGATGCCTACTTTAGTGAGTTTTTTATGATTCCTGAGTGGGGAATGGTATCAAAGGCCTTGGCCAGATCAAGGTAGGCTGTATGAACCACCTTGCCTTCATCCACAGCTCTGGTGACTGACTCAAAGAAGTCGACCAGGATGAGCAGGCATAACCAAACTGTGTGGGATCCAGAGTTTGGAGATTCCCTATATCCTTGTTTATTAGGTCCATGATGATGCGTTCCATAGATTTGCATATCAGACTTGTCCGGCTAATGGGGCGATAGTTCCCAGGGTCTGTAGTCGCTCCTCCTTTGTGGAGAAGGATGACTGTAGCAATGTGCCGTTCATTAGGGGCAAAGCCTGAAGTGAGGCTGTGATTGAACAGGCCACACAGGTGAGGTGCCAGTTCACTCAGTAGTTCATGTAGAACACAGCCATGGATATTGTCAAGTCCCATAGAAGCTGTATTCTTGGCCTTGGACAGTGCTGTTTTAACCTGTGCAGCAGTAATACTGGGTGCCTGGTAATCTACTGGTATTGTGATTGGTCCTTTGGGGGGGTAAAGTTGGCACTGAATCTGTTGGCCAGTATATTGGCAATATCTGTTGGCTCGGTATAGGAGGTGCCATTGTGCAACTTCTCCGAGCAAATCTGGGTATTGCCATGGAGATTCTTTACATAACTAGAAGGCCTTGTGGTTGTCTTTACTATTGGCTGCCTGCAATTCTGTTTTCATAGCTAGCTTTAGAGGATTTGATGAGGGATCTCAACTTTTTGTTGAGGTTGATAAGGGAGTTTTTCCAGTCTTGGGACTTCACCTTATTTCACATCAGTTTTCTCTTTCTGTTGTAGAGTTTCTTTATGGCAGAGGACCACCAGGTTGGCTTCCTTTTTTTGGAGGAAAGCATCTTGGTTCTATTGGGTATGGAGAGATTCATGGATTTGTGCACGTGTTCATACAGGGCATTCGTGAATGATTCGGCAGTCATGCCGATGCTCTCCGATTGCATGGGTGCCATGAAGTTAGCCACCTCTGTGTTTAGGAGCCCAAAATTAGCTTTGGAGAAGATTTCATGGTGGTTACCTTTGCGGGGGTTGGGGTGGGGTGGGGATGTGGATTTCCAAAGTGATTAGCTTGTGGTCGGATCTAACCAGGGAGGAGTTGACTATTGGTATAAAGCAATGGTCGCCCATGTTAGTAATGACCAGGTCAAGGATGTTGCTACCTCTAGTAGGGGTAAGAACGAGCTGGGCCACGGCATTGGAATTAATGAATTCCAGGAAATGTTGGGCAGGTGTATTGGTACATGAGTAGTTTTCCCAGTTAATGCTCTTGCTCCCTCCCCTCATAAATTTATTATATCTCATCATCCTTTACACTTTTGATACGTATCTCTACCTAACAAACCAATGTTCCCTCAATATACCTACTCTGTAAGGTTATTTGATGTCTGCTTGAATAACTCCTCTAGATGAATATCACATTACTCTTTCTTTTTTTCTTACCTCTCATTTATCCTCATCATACTGTATTGATTTGAATGCTTTTGAATTGTGAGCTTAAATGTTTTATGTTTTACTCTGTACAATCTTTTTGTAATTTTTGTATGCACCTACTTTTGTCTGTATTGGAGCTTTTCTCCCCAGGACTCCATTGAAAACGGGTTCTTTTGGCCCAATGGACTATCCTGGTAAACCAACTGCAAATAAATAAATAAATAAATAAATAATGGAGGGGTAGTCGAAGTCACCCAGTATGAGAGTGTTAGGTTGGACCCTAATATTCTTCAGGGTGCTTAGGAATGTGGAGTGTGAGTCTTGGGTCATGGTTGGGGACCTATAGCAGACTACAACCTGAATCACTGTCTTACCCAATGTTAGCTGCACGTGAAGTATCTCTGGTGCATTATGTTGAGCTACTAGTCTGGAGGTGTGTGCATCCTTTATGAATACGGAAACACCACCGCCTTTAGAGCTTCGGTCCAAGTTCTGGGGCCGATAGGTGTGGAATGAGTTATAGCCTGGGAGTGCAGGGGCAGTTTCTGCTGCCTTGAACCAGGTCTCTGTTACAGCACAAATGTCAATGTTCTCCATTTTAAGGAGTGCTTTAAGCGACTGCATTTTAAGATTTAGACTTCTATCGTTGAGCAGCATGACCCTCAGATTGCATTTGTTTGTAGCTGTTATGGTGGTGATTTGGTCTTTGGAACACCACCTAAAAAAGGCACTATAGGGATGGCAAGAGCCTTGGCCAGTATCCAGAAGCCCAGGGGTGACAGATGCAGGCCATCTCTGGCAAAGCATCGAGGTCTGTCAATCATGTCATCCCAGGCAGACAGATACTGGATCCCGTTAGAATGACACCAGAAACTTAGCCAACTGTTGAAATCAATCATTTTCTGCTTGTACGGTGGTATAATTCTGGGTGATGGTAGGAGGCTGCTCAGGGTCAAACCTGCCTGGGCTACATAATCCGAGTGCTCCTCCATGTCTCTTTTCATGTAGTTCAGGGAAGTACGTCTCAGGTCATTCACACCCACATGTACAATGACAGAGCCATATTTGTACGTGTTGTTGAGGGACCTGAGTGAATGCATTATGTGGCAGATCCTGGCACCTGACTGTTACTTTCTCCTTATTCAACCTAGTGAGTGGGACATCAGTGTGCCTCGCTATCAAGTCACCTATGACTAGTGTGTTAAGCATGCTGTTTTGCCTTAGGGACTTTGGTTGAGTGGCACACTGTTTAGGAGAGTTATGTGTCTCGTGATTAGTGTTGTGTTGTGGTGGTCGAGTGCATTTCTGCCTTGGAGGTCTCTGCTGTTTGGGTAGATTTTTATTGAGAGCTTCCACGAAGGTGGGAGTGCGGTTTGTGTTTTTATGTGAAGGCAGTGCTGGTGTGGGTTCTGGAGGGCTATGTGTTCCATGTGGTGCGGCGCAAGTGTTGACCTTTTCCTCTTGACCAGCTATTCCAGGGTTGGCTGGAGAGTGTGTGGCTTCCTGTTTGGATATATAAGTGCATCTCTCACAAGTCTGAGTGTTGGGAGGTAAGAGGAGAGGGTTGTCAGTGTACATGAGGCAGTTACTACATTGCCTCAGGATGCCCAAGCTCAATAGGTTAATAGGAGAAAGCACAGGGAACTGACCTTTAGACAAGCCTGGAGGGGTGGGCATTAATAATAAGTACTGGAGCTGTTTCCTTGGCCCAAATTTCCCAATTGTCAATGTCCTCAGACTAGAATGGCTTTGGTATATGCCTGTGAATTAGGATATCTGCAAACTGTCCCTATCCGTAAGGGTCACAGGTGACAGACCAGGGTGAATTTGCAATTTCCCATTCATTGGTCCAAATTGTATTTGAATAGTTTTTGCTGCATACATATTTTTTAAAATAATGCATTCATGTTTCATTTATATGGTACATAAAAAACTGTATGCAATCATAATTTTTCTTTGTATTACTTACAATCGCTACTGCTGCTATGCATTGCCTAAGCTACCTTTTTTGATGTATTACACCTGAATGTCATTTATTGCTGCATTTTTTTTGGGAAGGGATACAGAAATACATACTTTTATATTCCTATGTGTGTGATTACCAACTGTTATTAAGTGTTGATTGATCTGAGGTAAGGAGGTGTGCTAGATGATGTTAGATGGGCAGAGATTCCACTTCATGATTGTGCAAACTGTTGTACAGATGACTCCATTTTGTTTGTTCTAAATATATTGAGCTCTGAGCATATCTTAGGCTATATGTACGTTCCCTCAACATGCTGGGGACTGCTGAGGACTGCTGCAGATTCTGTTCCTTTCTGCCAGGTGTTCACGTGAGCCCACGGCTGTGTTCATGAGCTAAGTGTTAAGTGGCCTTACACATTCACATATTGCTGCAGTTCATAAAGCTAAGCATAAAAGGACCTAATCTGCATACAGATAGTGTAAAAGTACCTGAATTTATGTGAAGTAGTTAACAACATCATATTAACTTGCGATTACTCAAGTTATGCAGCAAATAAATTAAGAAACCGCAGAGTTCCTATAGTAGGAGAAATAATAAAAGAAATTTAAATTTAAATTGAAACACTTCAAAATGATGTAAAATTAGTGAGTAATCCTGAAGAAATGCGTATTTTATTGATATGATGGGCATATTATCATGGCTTTAGTGAATAGTATAAAGCTTTCTTTCATTTATAAATGGAAAGTCATTACAGCAGCAGTGGAAAATGATTAGTGATAACTGAGAAAATCTTTTACTTTGGTGTCATTAATAGATTGTGTATACATATGTGTTTTAATTTAGTACTGAAGTAGTAAGGATGTGTTGCTGTTTGAACATGTGTATGTCCTTACTTGAATATTTCTGAGTGTCACTGAAGAATGATAATTGATAGCATCATGAATACAAAACAATGGCAGAGGCTAGGGGAATGATGAATATGTTAACAAAGTGATCGCTTACTGTTCTGAATGTATTTATTATAGTGCAGATATTAGTATAGCACAACTTTACTTGGCTAGATTGAGGTTTTGGGTGTATATATAATTATGGGGTTTGTATTAACTTTGTTTATAGGAGGATGGAAGGCATGCATGGTCATGTTGTGTTTGGCCGATGATGAAATCAAAAACTGTTTGCATATGACTGTGGCCTATTTTCATGGGCAGTAATGATGTAAAACAAAGGATCAAAGCAGAGAAAGAACAACTTCATACATGAGGAAAATTGCATTCTTATGCCAGTCCGTAAGCCATAATGGTAAAGGGTGGCCCAAACAAGCAAAGAGGACACAAGCTTGGAATCAAGTTGTCCTGGACATTAATGCAGTGGGTGGCAGAAATAGCACATTAACATAGTGCAGGAAGACGGCAAGAGATATGGTAGAACATGCTAGAAACAAGTTGAGGCAGAATGTAATTGCTGGTACTAGTACTGGGGAGTGGGGACTCTAACAGTGATTCCTTTAACACCAGATGAAGAGTACCTCCTCTCTTCCATGAAGATGACTGGATGTGGATACTGGCTATTATAACATCTGCAGCAGCAATACTCGTCTGCTTAGGCAGGTTGGTTTAAAATTAGATCAGTAACAGATATTTATATAGGGAAATGAATGCTAACAAGGAATGATTACATTAAATGCATGACAATTACCATTAATTGGTGCAGTGGTGCAGCAGTTTGTGTTGTTGCCTCACAGCAAGAGGTTCTCCGGTTCAATTCTCAGCTGAGGTGCCTTCTGTGTGGAGTCTGCATGCCCTCCTTGTGTTTGTGTGGGTTTCCTCTGGGTGCTCCGGTTTCCTCCCATGTTACAAAGACATACGTCTGGAGCATTTCTCCCCAGGCCATTGCTGAAAATTGGCTCTATCCAAGTCGGACTTTCCCTGTAAACAAATGTTAAGTAGATAAAATAAATAAATTAGTGAACCTTCAACATCTGCACAGAAGGACAATGAAAGCAGTATAGATGGTAAGTGTCCCCCACATCTCCTTAATAAGCATACAGTAGTGTATGCTACTTATTTATTAGTTTGTTTGTGTCTTTCGGCTTTTTCCCGGTTAGGGGTCGCCACAGCGGAACTCCGGTCCGCAAATGATTGGCAGTAGAGTTTTACGTGCTGGCTTGCCAGGCCTAACACACAACCTTCAACGAAGGAACTCCCGTTCACGCATGTCACCACACAGAAGACGCTGTAACTGAGAATAGAACGGACAACGTCTAACTGTGAGGCGACGCTACCGCAGCACCACCACCGCAATATGCTACTTCTTTATTAGTAATGTTTTCAAATAATTGTTTACAAGGCCAGCAGCGGCAGAAACAAAAATTGACACTACACCAATAAATTTAGAGGATAAGAAATAAAAAAGCGATAGCTGAGACAAGAGTGAAGTGAAACCAATCAAACACCAAAAAAACACTCTAAATAGCACAGAAGACCTGGTACGAGCTGAATTAGCATAGTTTCTTTTAATATCCACTTTTGAAAAACTTCTTCAGAACAGTACTGCTGTACTTCTATTTATAGTGATTATTTACAGTTGTTGCTGCCCTTTTTTATCGGAAAGCAGTTCATAACCCAAAACTGCACTCTAAACGCCTGCTACTCTACATGCGCTTTTAGCTCTACATTAGTTACTTGGCGTTTGCTTCTCTCTCTCCCTCCCCTAGTTACAATTAATTTATTGCTGGGGTATTGAGGGATTTTTTACTATTGTCGCTGCCCTTTCTTATCGGATTGATTTATTGCTGGGGTATTGAGGGATTTTAATGTATTAAGCTCTCTAGTTATTACTGGAATATCTGTACTTTTCTGCCTATCCCTAGTAACATCTAGGATGCCAAACTAGTCTATTTTTGTACATGTCACAGTTAATAGTCTAGTTTTTCTTTTGTACTGTCTCTTGGTTATACTTTTAGTACACTGTTGATTCCCTTTATTGCTATATTTTATCTTGCAAGAGGACTACTATGTGACCCAGATTTACAATGTGTACATCTATGTGCTAGCTTGGTAGATTCCACTGTTATTATTCTCCTGTTGGTTAATGCTGATTTTTTTTAACCTCTACTTTGAATATATGTGCTAACTTTGCTCTTATTTCTTTTTCTCCTCTTGCTTACCTTCTCCCCAAAAGATACTAGTGCCACAGACTCCTGTCCTAACTTCCTCCCAAGTGGTGACAATTGAACCCGGTCTTCCTACAGTGACTGTAACTTGGGTTGCCTCAAACCTCATAAAGCATCACTCTGCTCTAGGAACAGAAAGTAGGTTTGAGCTCTGTAATGTTGTTAAAATTGGGCTCTTACCAGGTCTTCCTATAGAGTTCTAGCTTGCCTGTGCATTAGTCTCCAGCAGCCAGTACCACCCTTTCTTAGCACTCCCCCCCCTGTGTAAACAGTTCTCTCCCAGCCATTTATTGCAACTTCGTTTCCCTCTACCTCTCTACTGTCTTATTGCAGTTGTACCCCCTCTCCCTCCTGCTTACTTACACTACATGGTAGCTGCCCCCCCCCTTAGCTTTTTCTGTCCTACTTTTTCTGGCTTTAACCTGCCCTTGTCTGGTTACTTGCTGTTATTTGGTCTTTTCATTTCTCCTGTAACTTCTACTCTACCTTATTGTCCATCCATCTCCCTTATAACTTTACTATTTTTCATCTGTAACCTACCTTTTTCTTCTACACTATACCCTTTCTTTCTCTGTTCCTACTGTATGCCTTTACACTGACTTAATCTTACCTTCACTTTTCCTCTCACTGGTGTACTCTGGTTTCTATCTTACCCCTTCTATTTAGTTACATACCTATCTCACCTCACTTACCTGTATTTTCTGATTGTCTCCTTTCTTATCTTCCTTTAGTGGTTTCTACCCGCTCCGTTCGCCCTGCGGGCTCACTCCGCTCCCCTCCCTACCCCCAATTCCCACCCACCCCCCAGGGGTCCTAACCTTGTAGCTCTCTTGACACTTCCCTTATCTCTACCATCCAATCTTTCTCTTTCCCGCTCAACTGTGAACCCTCCCCTCCACTCACCCCTCTCCTTCTCTCATGTCCTCCTAGTCTACTTTCACTCCCATCCTTTTACAGGCATCTCTCCACCTCTTCTGGTATTACTCTTCTTCTATCCCTCTACTCATTTTACCTGTCCTTACCCTCTTTAAGCGCTTTAATATCCTTTGTTCCACTCTTACTATTTCCTACCTATATATTGTACCTTTCCTCTTCAATCCACTTCTACTCTCACTCTCTTTTAAAAAATGCCTCCCTATCTACCTACCCTGCTAGTACTCTTAGTCTTAGTCCCCTTCTTCCTATTCCCTGCTCACCTTCTTACCTTCTTTGAAAACCCACTTTATACCCAGACTAACTATAAACAGAAACACACTTCTATTATCTGCACTTCTCTCACCTCTTTCTTAAATGTTAATTCCACCCCTAGCTACCTTCTACCTAAGTTCCATAGACTCTCTCATCTCAACTACGCTTCACCCCTAGATAGAAAAATGAAACTTCTAACCCTTGCTAAGAGCAACTACTTAACCAAACCAGATAATCCTACCTTACAAGATGGTGACATCCACCCCAACCCTGGCCCAGAATACCCTTCCCTCAAGTATCTGGATCAAACCCTAATAATACCTTCCTCATTGGGCATCTTAACATTCGTAGTATAAACAACAAAGTTTCTTACCTTCATGCCCTCCTTGACACACACTCTTTTGACATTCTCTGCCTCTCAGAAACCTGGCTAAAACCAGTCACAAAAGATACCGAGATCATACCCCAAGGCTATAACATAGTAAGACTTGACCATTCTAAATGGAAAGGTGGTGGAGTAGCAATTCTGTTTAAGAATCAACTCAATATCTCTACCCTCCCAGCCTGTCCTACCCAGGATAGCAAAGTAGAAGCCATTATTACTAAATTCCAATTAAATGCCAAAAAATCCCTTTATATCATCTGCGTATACGTGCCTCCAGGTAACAATATACCTATCGTAGAAGACTTTCTCAGTTGGGTTTCTACCACTTACCCCCAAGAAACTATAATTTTAGGTGACTTTAACATAGACTGGAATTCTATTAATGCTGATAATCCCTCCTCTCATATTAACCTCAGTGGTTTTACCCAATCCATTACCTCTACTACAAGATTCAATAAGTCCAGCAAGAAAGAGAGTGTCTTAGACTGGATACTCATAAACAAACTCAACATTACATACAACGTAGGAACTATGCCAGATGACATCAGTGACCATTGTTTAACTTATATTACAAGAGAAAAGACTGATTGTTTAAACCTCCCTAATATAAGAAAAATACGCTCAACCAAACACTTTAAAATAGACTTATTTCAAGCCGAACTGAGCGCATGTAACTGGAACCCCTTGAAATCACTTCCTCTTGAAGATGCAGTATTATTCTTTAATTCTACCTTCCTATCCATTCTTGACAAACATGCTCCAGAGCGTACCATCAGAATGAAATCTAAGACAGCCCCATGGCTCTCTAGCGAAATTAAAAAACTAATCCTCTCTAGAAATAAAATTTGGGCCAAATGGAGATGCTATAGAAAGAACCCTGATTTTCTTCACTTCCGCCAGCTCAGAAATCTGACCAAAAAAGCAATAATCACAGACAAAAGAAAATTCTACTGTGAACTTCAAGATACTCATTTTAATAATTCAAAACAATTCTGGTCATCGGTAAATAGACTCCTTTCCCCAGGAACAACCAACACTCCTTCCCCACTTAATACTGACCCAGACACCCCTTACCTAACTGCTAATGCTTTTAACTCTTTCTTTTCCAAAACTATTCTATCTCTTGCTAGACAACTGAACACCAACAACTTCTATCCTCCTAGTAACTTAGTAGACTCTACTTATAACTTCTCTCTACAACCTATCTCCACCTCTTTTATCTACAGACTTATTCACAAACTAAAACCATGTACCCCCTCTGCTGACAAACTCCCTTCTCTTTATCTCCAAAAGGCGGCTAAAGTAATTGCTTACCCTATATCCATACTAATAAACAGGACAATCCAAGAGGGAATCATCCCTGATATCTGGAAAGTCTCTCATATTATCCCACTACACAAAGGTGGTAACTCTCTTGACTTCTCTAACTTTAGACCTATTGCTCTCCTCTCCCCCCTAGCAAAAATTATGGAGAAATGTATTCACCAGCAACTTGTACAATATCTCTCTTTACATAACATAATAACAAATTGCCAGCATGGCTTTAGACCTCATCATAGCACCACCACTGCCCTCCTCTCCTTTGTGGATACTATCAACAGGAATCGCAACAATAACCTTCTCTCTTCAGCTCTATTTATTGATCTCTCTAAAGCTTTCAACATGGTCAACCATTCTTCTCTAATATCCTTAAATCCCTCTCATTTGATAACTTAGCTATTAAATGGTTCAGTTCGTATCTGAGCAACAGACAACAAGCTGTTCTATGGGATAACCACATCTCTTCACTATTGCCAATTTCCATTGGAGTCCCTCAGGGCTCTATTCTTGGTCCACTACTCTTCTCCCTCTTCATAAATGATCTGCACTCAGTAATCCCTCAAGCAACTTGCATTCAATATGCAGACGACTCAACCATTATTTGCTCAGCATCTTCTCCTGTAGATCTAATCTCTCTAACTCAAAATATATTCAACACTGTAGAAACATGGTTTACTAGATGGTACCGCCTTCTTAATGCCAAAAAAACTAAACTTCTTCTCTTCACCCCCACCTCTCGGACCCCTCCTTTAAACTTCACTATCTCCTCAAACAACGCCACTGTCATCTCTCCTGACACAACTACTAAACTGTTAGGAGTAACCATTGATAATAATCTCACTTTTGATCAACACATCAACAACACCATCAAATCAGTTAACAGAAAAATAGGATCCTTATATCGTATTAAACTATTTTTAACCCCATCTACTAGAGCTAAAATTGCCCTCTCCCATCTTATATCAACTCTCTTTTACGCCTGTCCGATTTTCACCAACCTCAAGAAAGCTAACCTAAACAAACTAGCTGCTTGTTATAATAACATTGCCCGCTTTGCCACTGGTAACCCCTACAGAACCCATCATTGTCTAAATTTGAAACTTCTAGGCTGGCTAGAACTTCAAAACTATCTTGTAATCTCACAACTTACCATTGCTTACAAAATACTATACCAACCTGACAACACCCCTATACTCTCTCAACTTTTAATCCCTTACAACAATCTTAACTCCCTCCGTTCCTCTGGTAGACTCCTGACTAGATCAATAAAGTCTAACAACTATGCCGGCGACTCTTTATTCACTAATACTGTTGGTAGAAGATGGAATCTGCTACTTAGTGATATAACACTGATTACATCATTTCCTCTCTTCAAACAAAAACTCAAGCTTTACTTCCAAAATCACTGGCTCTGTTCCTGTAGTACTCCAGACTGACATTCTCCTCCACCCATTATTAGTTCACCTCTTCTTTTTCCACTCCTCCTACTTTTGGCTTGCCTTTTAAGCTTCCTCCTAGGCTATCTTTTGCCCATGCGTGTCTTCTATGCTCTACCTCCTTCTCTTAGCTTTTCCCTCTCTTCCCCTTGCCACTTCTTTTTCTCCTAACTTTCTTCTCTCTTTACTGCTTCTTCTGTTCTTTTTTTTTTCTTTTTTCCTAGATTTCTCCATAACTCCCTTAACTTTACCTGTTCTTTCTTTCTGATAACTTGTATCATTAGCCTTTAGCTTATAATTTGAATGTTCTGTAACTGACTATGTATTTTTCTTTGCCAACTGTAGTTTCTGTCTAGCCTGTCTTTTTGGGTCATTTTCTATTTTAGTTATTTTTCACTAATATGTTTTTACTAAGATGTTATTGTTTTTGTATTTTTTGTGGAGCTTTTCTCCCCGGGCCTCTACTGAAAATGGAAATATATCCAGCTAGACTAGCCCGGTCAACAAATGTAAAATAAAATAAAATAAATAAAATAAAATGCAGGGTTAAAAAACAGTAGTTTTATACACCATATACTCTAACTGCAACCACAAGATACCTTAGAGACAGAATAAAAAACACCTTTATGCTATCAGGAGTCAAGACAATAATAATGCTTTGTTCAAACACTCAGGTGTCTGTAAAAAATACAGAAAGTTTTATTTTGCTGTTTTATATCACATTAAATTAGATAGGAGAGGTGGGGATTATAAAAATCAGGTCCAGAAGAAAGAAGCATAATGGCAAATTAAGTTGAAAGCTGACTCTCTACCTGGTTCAAATGAACACATCAATATTAAATATTTCCTAAAAGAAAGAAAACTGTGTGGTTATAAAACAGTTAATAATTAGATTTGGAGGGTACTAATTAATTAATTAATTATTGAATTGTTTGAGTGTATGTTATTGGTTGGGATTAGAATATATTGTGTATAAAACTAGTGTTTTTTTAACCTTGCATTGTTCTGAAGAAGTTTTTCAAAAGCAGATTTTAAAAGAAGCTATGCTAATTCAACTCGTACCAGGTCTTTTGTACTATTTAGAGTGTTTTTTGCTGTTAAATTTAGATGATATCAGCAGCAGAATGACTGTTGAAGATGATGATAATGACATAGTTATACCTATGAGGCAGCCTGAAAAACAGCACGCAGTCCCCAGGTTTAATGGTGGGATTGTACACGCATCAACATGTTAATAATTTTGCAGAAAGTGACAGTGCATCAGAAAGGAGAACCCCTGCACCTCTACACCAGTATCTCCAAACCTAGGTGAACACCTTCTGGATGATGGCAGACATTCTGAGATAACAGTATCCACAGTGAAACCCTTACAGAGGAGAGCCAGGTGCAGGAATTTGTTATTGCTGCCCCAGGAAACATGTAAAGCATTGACTGTCCCAGCGGTAAATGTGCATGACATTGTTAGAGCTTTTACGATTCGTTATTTAGATCCTGAGGTTAATACAGTAGGAAAGAATTGACACTAGACACCAAGGCACAAGGTTAAGCAATTTATTGTTTTTTTAAAAGATCAAAGTATTAAAATGAATGTTTACTTACAAGTGTCAAAATGTCCTTTATTGCTCACTGAAAGAGGTACTTCAACTTTTAACAGTGCATCTATCTGTTCATATCAGCACAATGCAGGCACTGACACTGAAAATGCCTAGTCCAACCCAAAAATCTGTGAGGATTTAAGTCAAGTTAACTTACTGTTGGTACTAACATAAATATGCCCAGACCATACTGCAGATTTTTCCTGATGTGTCCAATTCTACTGTTGGCTGATGGACATTTTATAGTCTTGTATAAACAATAAGTCCAAAAAGGTCAAAATGGTTTACCAACTGATGATATTTAAAGGTCATGACAATTTTAGACTGCTGGTATTTAGAAAGTACAACTCATTTTTTAAGTTGTAAGCAAGACTTGTTTTCTAACTTTAGTGCCCCTCCAAACATTTTCATTTAAAGAGCAGCTAACCACAACTCAATGATTGTTCCCATTATCAAACTGGTAAACATTTTAGTTAAAAGGTTGGCGGACCTTAGTTTACTAAATACGTTTTGCCTTGTAGCAGGTTTTAGCATATTTCTAGCACATTATAATTTTTTTCATAAGCTGGCTAGCACAATACAATTTTTTTTCATAAACTGTCTGCAAAATTTAATATTATTGCTATTATTTGCTTTTATTTGGCCATACACAGATATGAGATGGTCAAGGCAACTAAAGGTCAGGGAAGGCTGTGTGGGCCCTTCACAAGCACTGCTACAGACAGTCGTCTGGAAATGGTCCGAGACCTCTGGAGTAAACATGATTATTTCGAGCGCTACATGGAGACGGCACAGAGCAGGAATAATTCCATGATCACACTGGTGTGTAATATTGTGACACAAAAAGTATTTTTGACCACCTCCATTTGTACACTAATTAGGACTTATCGGACTCAAGTAGGAACAGTCTTGGAAGGGAATAGGTTGGGGTATTGTCTGGACACATTGGGGCAAATCACATGAGACTATAAGTGCTTCTCAACAAAGTACTGTAAATTGCCAGGGGGAATAAGTGCAACATAGATCATGCAAATCAGGTCAGGGTTCCTCAGCACCTAGCATAACCTCTCATTTGAGGTTCTGGCCCTGCAGCACTGTCACAGCAGTATCTGCAGGGTCACATGCATCAAGTAGGTCACAACATTTGACCTTCTCACTATCCAGCTTTCATGACAGCCCCTCTTCAAAATCACTTGTACAATTACCTAGCCTGTCTTTAGGAGATGTGTATGACATGTTTGGCCTGGACCTACTGTGATTCAAGAGTGACATTTCTGTTACTTATAATCTGACCTTCATAAACACAGGTCAGTATTTAATTTGAAAGGGAATAAATTACTTAAAAAAAAGAGTGGTGGTGCTTAGAACACTTTTCAATTGTATGCATTTCACTGATGTAATGGCACTGCTTAAAACCTCAGGGAACTGTGAAAAGAAATCTATATGTCATAACGTAAGACATATCATAGCAATCATTAACACCAATGCCTTATACATTCCCATTTTTAGAGCTGACAGTTACCTACAGCTTAAAAGTAGTAATACACAAGTTTTAATGGAAGCACAGTAATGAGGAAATGACAGATTAAAATGAATATCCTGACATGTAAATAAACACTGCTGCCCCTTCTGAAGTCGCAAATTATTGTGTATGACAAAATGAAGTAATTTGATGTGCAGTAACTCAACACACAACATACTTTAAACTGAGAAAACAGTGCATAATATAAACATATGATATATTTTCATTCAAATACAAGGTATGAACTTCTGTTAAATGCTGAATTAACCATTTTACTAATAGTACCACTTGAGGACATTCATTGCATCTGTACTTAGGAATACCACCTCACTAGAATTTATTGTACAAAATATTTAAAAATATGATTATTACTTAAACTGCGGTGGTGGTGCTGCGGTAGCATTGCCGCCTCACAGTAAGATGTTGTCCTGTTCGATTCTCAGCTAGAGCGTCTTCACTGTGGAGACATGCGTGAATGGGCGTACCTTCATTGAAGGTTGTGTGTCAGGGCTGGCAACTCGGCACGTAAAAATCTTCTGCCAATCATTAGCGAACCGGAGTTTCGCTGCGGCGACCCCTAACCAGGAAAAGCCGAAAGACTCAACAACTTATACAACGCCTTTTGACTTCACTGAACAGGAGTGAGTGAGCACTTAGGCATGAATTTTACAAACAATAATATGAGCACTTACTGTGAAATAAAAAAATATTTAAAGATGAGAAGGAATGTCAGATGAACAGTGACAGCAGACCATGCACCACACAGCACAGGCTGCAGATACCACTGCATATATCAGTTATACTCTTTGTTTTCTTACAAGAAAGGAAACACTAACCTGAATGTCACAGTCTGGAGTTATGGACTAGATGCCACCTGTTTACCTGCATAGTCACATGCTGTGCTCGAGCCTGCCACACTCTCCTTTACTACTGCTGTTGGCTAGTCATCATTAGTTGTAGTGGGACTTGAACTAGCAGCTGCAGTGACAGCATGAGTCACTTCACCACCAGACCATCACATGATCATGTTGTGCAGAATGCAACATGCAGTGAATATGCTACATGCAGTAACTGAGTCATGGTGAAGGGTACCCCCAGACTCATCCAGGCACCTAAAATGACTCTTCAAGAGGCCAAAGAATCTCTCAATGGCAATATAGGTATGAGACAGGGAAGTATTGTAGATGTCTTCTGCATCTACAGTTTGATTTCTCACTGGTGTCATAGCTATGGCTCCAGTGGTTATCCACTATCACCCGAGAGACTAAAAAAAAAAAAGAGAGAGAGAAGGGGGAGGGGGGAGCGGCAAAACAAAGGAAAAGTGGTTTAATGTTCAGTAATATGCTTTACTATGAATAATGTATTTTCCACTTACCAGGAAGATGACCACTGGGCATCCCACCATGCAGGAAGAGGTGGTAGAGTGAGTTAGTGTGCCAGATATTGGAATCATGTGACTGTGAGGATGATGGACTGAGACGTTTCATTACACACTACCCAGCAATTGATGGAGTGGTAGCCCTTCCTATTGTGGTACTGCATCCCATGTGGACCAGAAGGGGCCCTAATTACAACATGGGTGCAATCTATCGCACTAAGTATCTCAGGAAACATGCACCCCATAAAAGGCACTCATATTGCTGCCACAGTCCTGAGTGACACTGTAGCTGTACCGAGCCATACAAAGTTCATCCAGGAACTGCTGCAGTATCCTCAAGACAGAAGCCTGTGAGGTGCCCAGTGTGTCCCATCTCTGAAAGGTTCCCAAAGCAAGTATAATGAGGGCTGTACATACATTCGTATCTACAGAGATAGGAAGTCCACACATTCCTTCAGTATCCCTGTAGGGGTTACACATACTCACTAAGTCTCTTATAATGTCCCTGTCCACTCTGAACCTATTAAGTATATCTGGAGTATCAAAGTTATAATGAGTCATCCTCTGGCAATATCTCTGCCTTCTTGGCCAGTGAGTGCTGCTGGGTGCAAGTGGGTTTGGCTCAGCGAAGACAAACTCACATGGAAATAGAAAGGGCAGCAGCAACTTGTAGCATTTTTATGGACTGCAAAATATACTGGATTGGTCAGACTCCTCCTTATATAATGTATCTGTGAACAGTAAGGAAGAGCGGGAAAATTCTACTATGAATCACAAATAGGCAAAAATGCTTCATTAGCGGGCACCATTTTACATCATTCCTCATTTGCATCTCATTATCATTTCATATGCTTAGGCTCATTCGCAGTCAATTTGTCCTAGCATAAGTGGCCTGTATGATTCCCAGCTTAGATGTGCTCATTTGTGAACAGCCTGAATAGTCTTAATGCACCTGAGGAATGACTATGTATACCACCCAGTGTCTCTTCCCCAAACTTTAACAAATTTGTATTTTTGTTATTGAAAGGGTGGATAAGAAGGCAAGGGGTGGTGACTGGTCTAATTGTTTACTAAACAGGGAATTATACTGGAAGTTGCTTTTAGCAGCCGATCAGCCACCCGTATTAAATGAATTTATACCTATGAATAGTGTTGTGCATACCAGAGGAAACAAATTAATGTATGATTGATTGAACTACATCATGTAAGTGAATTAATTCAATATATTAGGTGGAATTTTTACCATGACTGGTATTCTGAGGAAGTCTGTTTTATTGTTAAGATGGAAGCACTAAGTTGTGATTAAATTTCCATCTTATGAAGTTATGGAGCTGTTTTTTATTTTGTCTTTAGTTTTACATGGTGCGAGCATGACAACACTTTTGTTTTTATTAAGGCATGAGCTGCAAAGACTATTCAAACATTCAAAACCCTTCAACATACACTTCTTTAGTTTCATCTTGAAAATTTACAGGGTGCATTTTATTTTATTTTTTGTCTTACCTCTACTGGGAGTTGATTCAAAATAGATGGCCTATCTTGGAAAACACCTTTTCTCCTGCAGAGGTTTTAGGATTTTAGGGACATACTATGCAAGCAATTACAAAAACTGTAAGATGCCTAACCATATACACCTTTAAGCAGACATACTTAAAAATCTGTGCCTCCCATTTCAAACATTAAATACTGCTTACCTCCAAATTAAGCAAGGCTGTACATGATGGTACTGGTGCAAATTTGTGTTTGTCCAGCCAGTCATCAAAACTAGAGTTAAAGGCAGCTAAGTTAGTACTTTGTTTGACCTGAAGGAGGTAACTTATTCCATAGGCTGGTAATACATTGAGTTAGGAACCTATCTCTCCTGTAAGTCTTGACTATTTATTGATATAGATTTTAGGTGCCTAGTGGGGTTATTTGTGGGCCCATTGGACTTGTAAAGAAAGAGACAGTCAAATAGAATATCTCAAAATGGAAAACACGGATCGCCTTGGAGCAGCCTGTAGGCTACTGAGTATAAGGAGAGTTGAAAAATGTAAGGCCTTTGATTTTCTTGACAAGGTACCTTTGGGGCCTTTATAGTTAAGTAATATGTTTCAGTTTATACATATCAAAGTGGGCAGTTTGGGCAGCCTCATGGAGGCAATACAAAAATAAATAGAAAGATGCCTGACCTTGAGACCCTCTTGGAACTCAAACTTATTCATTTCTGTGTAATTACTAAGCCATGGTTTCAGTGTAGTGACAGCACTCCTATACCAGGATGTAGTGCCTATCATTCCTTCAGTCTCTTGGGTAACTGTGAGGGAGTGTCTGTGTTTCTTAAAAATACCATCACCTCATGTCAAATTACCCAGAACTATAGCTTGGTGCTCCTAAAGATCCAAATCCCCATTAACAAGTTCAAGTTACCCAGGCTGAGCCTGAAATTGCCAAATACTGATCAGTGCATTACTTCGGTAAACGAATATAAACAAACAAACAAACAAATAAATAAATATTAATTACTTCATTGCTAGCTACAGAAACCCCTTCAATATCCCCCAGTGATATATATTAGTAGTTTTCTCCAGCAAATTCCATGTATATTATCCAGATATTCCCTTATTTTCTCTTTGGCACTCTGCAGTTGTGCCTCTTCTTGTTTCGTGAGACTCCCTTTATTTTACTTTATTTTATTTTTTTTTTTTTTGATATTTTATTTTATTTTGACCTTTGTTAACCAGGTTGGTCCAACTGAGCAGAAACCCTTTTTCAGCAGAGACCCGGGGAGAAAAGTATTCTGCAATACTTAAACTTTTGTTAGCCCCTCTAAGTAATTCCTATTACTTCTTAACCGTATCTTTTTCCCTTTTATTTCTGCCCTATTTTAAACTCTATTTTCATTTTATCCCACTCTCTAGCTATAACTTCTGAAGATATTTCCATTTTCCCTAATAACTCTTGAATAATTTCCAGTACCCACTCCTTAAATTTCTCTCTTTTTATCAGGTAGGTGGAAAAGTACCAAAGTTTAATTTTTACTTCCTTACCCTGCTTTTTTATATTAGTTTTTATTGGTGCATGATATTAAATAGTTATTGGATATCTGTCAAAGCTTTCAATTAAATGCAAATATTCCTGTTAAATATAAGAAATATCTTGTCTAGGCCAGTTATTGTACATTAGGGAATAATACACACATTCTGCCTGAGTTCTTACTACTGAATTCACGTCTTCCATACAAACTACCTTCATAAAGGTCTTCAGAAATCTACCCTGCAAGAGTATTGAATTATAGTAAGAAATGCAGAGTGCAAATACTAGTGTTGCAGGAGATGCATTCGGAAAGAAATGAGCATGTGACTGTGGTGATGAAAGGACTTCAGGATGGATCTTCAGCAGAATATCAGGTTCAGAGGAAATGGGGAGAACTTATATTAATTACTAGAAGAGCCCCAATAGTGATAGAAGAGGAAAAAAGATGACAATGGTAGATTTGTAGTACTAAAGGGGTCTGCTGACGAGGGAGGGGGATTACACTGGCATGTATTTATATTCCACTTAAAGCTGCTATATTGGAGCTCAAGAAATTCTTGGGAGAAATAATTAGGTTTCAGATGGGGAATATTACTAATAGGTGGGGACTGGAACTTAATTTGCAACAGTGAAGATGTATCTAGAGGACCTGTAAGAGAAAATATAACAAAAGGGGGCAGATTTCAAAAGACACTTATGAAAATATTTGGTATGGAAGATGTCACTTCAGCAGCAGGAAGAATTTAACATATTATTCCCCAAGGTGGTACAATAATTGGGCTAAACTACACAGAAGTTATATTTCACAGGAACATGTGCATTTAATTGAAAGCTTCGACACATATTCAATAACTATTTAGGATCATGGGCAAATAAAAAATAAGATAAAAGTGCAAGACAATGAAGTAAAAATGAAACACTTGCCCTTCCTCACCTATCTGTTAAAGCGAGAAATTCAAGGAATAGGGTGGTAGAGTTATTCAAGAGTTATTAAGGATGATAAAAATGTATTCATAAGTTATAGCTAGTGAGTGGGGAAAAATGAACGTGGAGTTTAAAAATAAGGTAGAAATATGGCTAAGACATAGGAGGAATTATTTAGAGGGGCTGGCAAAGGTTAAAACACTGCAGAATAAGGGAAGTCTCACAGAAGAAGAACAGGCACAAATGAAGAGTGCTAAAGAGAAAATAAGGGAATATCTGGATAATATGCATCAGTTTAGAAAGACTGCTGTTAAGCAACTGTTTTTCTGACAGTAACTCTAGAAGACAAAAACATTTAGCACAACAAGTTAGGCAACAGAAAGTAAAAAGGGTTGTTGCGAAACATAGGGCTCCTATAACAAGAAAAATAACAAGAGATCCTGTAGAGGTATTGAAGATATTTCAGAAGTTTTATGACAATTTGTATAAAGCAGAGAAATGTGGAAATCAAGATAGAACACAATTGGAAACATTTATGGAAGGCTTAAGTATACCATGGTTATAGAAGTAGATGAGGCTAAACAATTAACAGTTAAGACAGGAGGAGATAACATAAAAATAGGGATATGCAATCAATCTGCAAGAAAGTCTCCAGGAATAGATGGCATTCCTGTGGATGTTTGGAAGCCAGGAGGGAAGAAATTTTTGTTTAACAATATTTCAAGCGTAAAGGAAGCACAAACCTCCTGGAAGAAAGCTAAGGTGGCTGTAATGCCTAAAGATGGTAAAGACCCATTGGACTCAGCTTCATATAAACCCATTTCAGTTTTAAACCACGATTAAAAAGTGTTTATGTCTATAACAGCTAAACGAATTGCAAATGTTTTGCAACAAATTGATAGATATGGATCAATGTGGTTTTGTGGAGAGGAGGTAAACATTTGACAAAATTAATAGAACAGTGATGATCCAAAGGGAAGCAGAATGTAAGAAAATGCTGCTGCTGTTGGTGGGTTTTGATGCAAAGAAGAAAGCACTTAACAGAGTAAGCTGGGCTTTTAAGAGTAGGGCACTGGAACATTTGCATTCCATGATAAATATTTAGGTTATTCAGGAGGATGCATGAGGGGTTGGAGACAAGAATTAAAGTGGGAGTGTTCCTTTCTGATAAAGGTGTATCTAAACAGTGGAACCAGGCAGGGGTGTCCACCTTACCCTTTGTTATTTGCTTTATATTTAGAACCACTGGCAAAGAAAATGAGTGAATCAGAAATTCACGGATATAGTTGGTCTGGTAATCAAGAAACAATGGCTTTATTTGCAGGTGATATTATTTTGTCCCTAATAATACCAGAAAAGGACATCTCAGTGTTATGGAACAGTTTGAGACAGTTTCAAGTTCATAGGTTCATACGTTGATGGGAGATTAGTAGGCTAATAGCTTAAGGGCCCCTACAAGCCTAGTTAATATAACCCAAATTTGCCCAATATATGTCCCCTAGGGACAAGAGGATGGCATGGATTTGTGTCTTTGCTTTGAGTATCTTACAGACTGACCCTGTCCATAAGAGACATAGGCACTACCCCAGTGTGAATTTGCGATTTCCGATCCATTGATCCTAACTGCATTTGAAGATGGCCAGAAAAGGGCTCTGCTTAATATGAACAGGAATCCTGTTCCAAAGGAGGGTCAACCTCTGAGATACATAGCTGTCTCTCCATCATGTTTTGTTTGAGTTGCTGACTAAGTTTAGATCCCTAGATTGTGCAGTATGTACTGTTTTACCCTCATCCATGGCCTCAGTGTTTTTCTCAAAGAAATCCACCAAATTCAGTAGGCATGACCTGCCCTTGACAAAACCGAATTGGGTTGGGTCCAGTGTTTGGAGGTTTCCTATGTCGTTATTTATCAAGTCCATGATTATTCTTTCCACAGTCTTACATGTAAGACTAGTAAACGTATGTGTCTGTAATTTCCCGGGTCAGGAGATGGTCACCCTTTATGCAGAGGGATGACTGTTGCTGTCCTCCACTCTTTCGGGAGAAAGCCAGTCCAGAAGTTGTGGTAAATAAAGATCCTAATGAGCCTGATTAAGTACTTATTTAAGCTGTTTAAGGGCAGCCTGGTATATTGTCAGACCCCAGTGAAGACGTATTTTTACCTTTAGAGACCGCAGTGGCAAACTGTTCTTTGGCGATAATTGGCAGATGAGTGGTGGGGGTTATTTCTTGCGGGAGAACCAGAGGTGACTTTTGAGCTGAATTTGTTGGCCAGCAGATTTGCTATATCTTCCAGCTGAGTATAGGTGTTGCCATCTACAACTAATTCCGCACATTCTTGGGTGTTGCCCTTAAGATTGCAGACATAGCTGAAATTACAGTATGATTATCCTTAGCTTTGGGGGCTATTTTTACCTCAAAGTCTGCTTTCAGAGACTTGACTAGTTCCTTGATTTGCTTGTTCAGACCAATGAGGGACTTTTTGCTCTGTTGTGCACATTCCCTCTTACTTCTTTTTTTTATTCCCTCTTACTTCTTTTTTTTTTTATTCCCTCTTACTTCTTTTTTTTATTCCCTCTTACTTTTTGACAAGATTCAGGATTTTCTTTCTTTTGTTGTACAACCTGTCAGTACCAGAGGTCCACCAGGGTGGCTTGTTTTTACGGATTGACCTGGGTTTATTTTGGTGTGGCACTGTCGTTTCAATGCAGTTGTTTCTATGGTTACAAAGGTATTTTTATGTGTGCCTCTGCATCGGTTTCTGTGTTTTCTGGATTTGAGTTAGCTTGAAAACTAGCTGAGTCTTCCCTTAGTAGGGAGTAATTAAAGTTCTTAAAGTGTTTGGAGTTAGGTGGAGGGACTAGATTTACTTTTATTTCAAGGGAGACCACTTTGTGATCTGATGTTACCAGTGATCTGATCATACTAGGAGGGCAGAACCCTCCCATATTTGTCAGTACCAGATCTAGGATATTTCTTCCCCTAGTGGGAGGGCAGAGTAGCTGCTCCAAGGCACTTGAAGTTACAAAGTCAAGAAATCATTGGGCCTGCATGTTAGTGGTTATGCATGCCTCCCAATTAATGGAGGTATAATTAAAGTCACCCATGAGTATGGTATTTTGCTGGATGATGAGTGATTCTAGTAAATTTGGGTATGATGTCTGGGTTTCCTGGTTCATGGTGGGGGACTGGTAGCTAGCAAGAATATGGTAATGGATTTTTGTCATGGTTAGTTGGACATGGAGTAGCTCAAGCATTTGATATTGTTTGACCAGCCTTGAGATGTGGTTATCCTTTATGTGGATAGATACACCTCTGCCTTTTTGCTATTTCATTTTCAGTGGGTGGTTGGAATGTATGAAAGGAATTATAGCCATGCACTACTGGAGTGCTTTCCATGGCTTTGAACATTGTTTCAGTAACTGAACAGTTGTCAGCATTCTCCAGGGTGAGGAGAGTTTCCAGGAAGTGCAGTTTCTTTTTTGAGGCTTCTAGCATTGACCAGTAACATCTTTAGCTTGTCCTGAGTAGCTTTTGTTATGTTGGAAGGTTTGTCTGTTTGGCAATGCCTAAAATAGGCACAGCTGGGGTGGATAATGTTTTGGCCAATATCTGAAAGCCCAGAGATGACAGGCGAAGACCATCCCTGGCAAAGCAGCATGGCCTGTCAACCATGTCCTCCCAGGCTGACAAGTATTCGACCCCTTTGGAATGACACCAGTAGCTAAGCCAACTGTTAAAGTTGATAATTTTCCGCTAGTATTGTGGCATCATCCTTGGAGATGGTGGAATGCTGATCAATGTTAGGATCATACCTGCCTGTAACACATATTCTGAGAGCTCAATCATGTCTTTCTTCACATAAACCAAGGAGGTACATCTTAAGTCAGTCACACCCACATGGACTATGACTGAGTCATAGTGGTACTTAAAGGTAAGTGACCTGAACGCTTGCATTATTTGGCAAATCCAGACCCCTGACAGGTAACTAACTGTAATCTTTCCCTTATCCAGCCTGGTAAGAGGGACATCTGTATGTTTCACACTGGAATCTCCTATGATCAGAATTTTGGGTTGTAGAGTGTTTCGCCTTATGGGCTTTATAGCTGAGGCACGATGAGCTGTAGCTTTATGTGTTGTGATGTTTGTGTACACGCAAAGTTTCTGAGGACTGTGCCTGAGAGGCCTGAGAGATTTGCGTAGGTTACATGTGAGATCCTCCACATATATAGGTCTATGTGAATGGTCCTTTACAAGTGCAGTGAGTGATGTGTTTGACTCGCTGACAACCTGTTTGTTGCTTTTTGTGCCTGTAAGTGAGAGTCTAGCCCCAGTGTCAGTGTGTAACTACATCTCTCACATACTGTATTTGGTTTGTTAGTGTACATAAGGAAATTTTTACATTGCCTCAGAATGCCCATGTCCATCAAGCTGGATGCAGAGATTGCAGGAAAGTGCCCATCCATGGTTGCAGGTCCTAATGTGTATTTGAAAGGACAGGAGTGGAGGGTGTTTGTAACTGAATGAGGGAAGGGTGTTTCCTTGGTGTACTCTGCAGCTAACCTAACCAGCAATGTTTCCCAGCACCAAATCAGATGCTCTCTGAGTAGCAATAATCCTGGGTGCTATGTTAAGGTAACTAGCACAGTAACTTTCACAGTATAATGAAAATAAGCAATGTTTCCAGATGTTTGTGTCTGAACAGAGCATTGGCACAGCTCCATGCAAATGTGCCAAATTTATACCCACAGTGGAAATACAGAAAACTGACTACTGAGCACTCTGGCCAGTAAAACAACCACACTTAGAGCCCTTTTGTGTGTTTCTCAACTCAGATAGACCAGGTAAACACCTACTACCACTAGATCCCAGTCATCCTAATTTAAAAGCACAGTAAAAGTGTGTCCTGAGTAAAATGCTACCACAGTCAAACTTAAAGATACATATACAGCAATGTCTTTAAACAGTTTATAAAAGTGTGACTATTCAATAAAAGTACTTTGCTTTGTAAAAATGAGCCAAGAGCCACTCAATTGTGCAGAATTTATAAAGGCAATTAAACAAGGTAAGGTGATATATAATCCCTCCAGCCAATAAAACAACTACATACAGGAATCTTTAGTGTTTCCCAGACTTCAAACCAAGCTACCACTCACTGCCACTAAATGGAAAATACATTGCCCTTTTGATGTAAAAACACAGAAAAGTGATTGCTATACTGTTAAAAATGCACTACATTATCCAACAGCTAGCTAGATAATGAATTCAGAGCAAGTAAATCAGTAGAACAGACAGTGAGAGGCAAAATTCTTTTTTTTTTCAAAATAAGCATGAAGAAAGGCAAATAAATAATTCAAGATATGAACATCAGTGTAGAAAGGGAAAAACTTATAAAGGTCAACCTATAGTAAGGGTGGGCAGCTTAAAATCAAGTTTAAAAAGCATATCAAAGAATGGGAAAGTGGGTGGAAAAATAGCTAGCAGGGAGTCAGAAACAGTGCTTGTAGTTTTTGCAGATCTTGAGTCTTATCAGAAAAAACAAAGACCCAGAAATATATTAAAATTAAGATTAATGAAGATAACATGAATAGGATTGCTACCTTTTCAAATGCCCAAAGTGAGACTTTTTTGTAGAAATGTGAGATTTTGCAGGGCAAAACATACCCATGTCTCGGGCAAATTGATGGAGGTTCATTTTTCCCCAAAATAAAAGCTTATTCTTGTAGCATTTGAGTTGGTTATGCTATTTCATATAACATTTAGGTGTTTCAGATACAAAATAACTATTATGCGACTATTAAAGAACACTGATGAAACATTTTTTGTCCTAATATCTCAGGACATTTGCCATTTTTTTAGTTTTTTTCACAGGACACAACTGCCCAAAGAGGGACTGTCCCTCACAAAGAGGGTCAGGTGGTAACCCTGAAAATGAAGGCTATATCTCTAAATTATGTACCCATAAATGACTTGGTTCAACAATATCCTTACTTATGGGGACACGATAAAATGAAGTATTTAGGGGTATGGATTAAAAATGGCTTCTGTTATGGCAGCTAAAGATATGTTGGAACAGACTAAATAAAAGTTAATACAAAAATAGAGAAGCTGGAAGCTCTTGTTTATGGATATGGATAACAAGATACAAGCGGGGAAAATGTTTTTAGTTCCTTTAGTTTTATATACAGGTCAGGTATATTTTTATCAATCAGAGGAGAAATTGTTGACAATAATTGATAAAAACTTGAAGGAATTTATATGGGAGGGGAAGAGGGCAAGGGTCAAGTAGGATAAGTTGTTTTTTTCCAAAAGGTGGTTTAGGATTACTTGATTTGAAGTTATATTTTAAAGCTACACAGTAAAGGCTCATGCATAATGCAAGCAGAGAGCTGCAATTCAAACTGGATAGGGATGATGAAATGGTTTACTATCATTTAATTGAAAGCCACAAAATTTTTGAGTCGTTTCATTGACTCAAATGGCTGAAAATGTGAACACCATTTTTACCATATGTTGAATATGGTAAGAACAACGTTCAAAATTCGAACCAGGGCGAATGTTGCTTTAAAATCACCATTAAAGTGAACAGTGATTTTGCAAGAACCACTCACTTCTGTGCTTTCACTTTTAAGCATTCAGAAGGTTGTTGTTCAGTGTTTTTACCAGTTGTCCATATAATTACATGATATTGGAATCCACATAAGTGTTGTTCAACTAAACGATAGTAAACTTGAGCAAATTCAAGAAATAAGAAGAGAACGGGATTTGGGATGCAGATCCTTAAGGAGAATAACAACAGCCATACAGAATGTTATATTCATAAAGTAGTAGAAAATATTTTGAGAACTAAGCCAGCACAAGAATGGAGAAAGGAGATTTTGCCAATAGGGATGACTTCAATTAGGGGTGCAGAGAATAGGCAAAAGGGGTCTGGAATTTACTGAAGAAAACTGAAAAAAGAACCAAGGTACTGGGAGCAAATGGGAAGGGTAACAGAATGAAAAGAAGCCAAGAAGCCATTTGCACTGCAGGCTAGAGACTGTGTTTCCTACCAGGGAATGATATCAGAGTTTAGGGAAAGGGATAGGGGGGTCCACGGTGAAATACCTGCCCTGATAGAGTTTTTAGTTGAAGCTAGAACAAACTCTACTGTTAAGAAGGGATAATTAGTAGAGCATATAAAATATTGCACAATAACTGTAGGAATTAGTCATAGAAAGTTAGAAAAGATTTAGAAGAGAGATTAGATAAGCAATCTACAAGGGAGGATTTATGTATGTCTCCCAAGTATGCAACAAGATCTAGAATATTTAGTATTCAGATTTTTGGAAGTATTTGCATAGGTATTTTATACCCCAAGCAGACTCTAAAGAATTCTTCCTCAGGTAGCTAGCAAATGTTGGATGTGTGATGGGGAAAGAAGTAACTGAGAACATATGTTTTTGGAGTGTAATGAGTTGGCAGACTTCAAAAATTCCATCCAGAGTACTCTGTCAGAAAAATGGATGAGCAACTGGGTGTAACTAAGCAAATAATTCTTTTGAGCTGGAACACAGGATCTGAATTGTCTAGACATAGTAAGGCCTTGTTGAGTTTAATTCTGGCGGTTGCCAAAAAAAAAGCGATTGCTAGAGAATGGAAATCAAAGTCTAAACCATCTGTGTTTGAAGTGCTGAGTACTGTAACAGAGATTAAAGAAGTGCAAGTAGGATTTTTAGAAAAGGGTTAGGAACAAATTACATATAAATAGAAATTCTGGGAACAATACATGCAGAATGATGATCTGGAGGAGGAGTGTGGTTTAAGGGAAGGCAAGAAGTGAGCAATTTATGTAATGTTGGACTGATGATAGTTATAAAACAGAACATATGAGATGTATAATATACGTAATTGGGAACATGTTAATATGTTTGTTTTATTTTATGTAAATGTATGTTTGCCTACATCTTAAGTAATATTTTAATAAAGGTGTTAAAAATAAAAAGATTAATTCCTTGCACTTGCAGACAGCTCATCTCAATGGAAAAGTACTCAGTAGTAAATCTTTGTAAAGTTCACTCAGAACAAAATATACAGCTGTTTTCAGCTGCATACTTTTTGATTCCCAGTGAACATTCATTAATAGGGGAAAAAAAAAACAAGCTAATATCTTTGCAGATGTAAGAAACCTAACATTTTGCATGTCTTTCATCGTTTTGTGTTATTTTTAAAGCCTTGTTGCTTACATAAAACACTTATTTATAGATTAAGCCAATGGCATTAATGGAGACATTCACCCTTGTAAAAATAAGAGAAAATAATTTTATTTTACAGATAATATAATCAGTGCACTTTTACACCCTACCCTACCCCCACCCCAACAGGCCAAGATCACGGCACACTAACATTAAACTTGCTTTTGTCCAGACTTTCTTCTCTTGTTATGCTGTAAAGCCTATATTTCTTACAACTAAATCAGTAGTTGTTTACTTTAACATCTTTAACATATACAAATGTCGCTAAAAAGACTACCCCCCAGTTAACCTACACTTGACTACACAGTGCACAAAACTGTTTTACTATATTTAACATGAAGTTTATTTTATGAAATGTTGTATACAGATACTAAGAAGAACAAAAATTATTTTACATACAGTTACATTTCCCCTTTTTACTATCCAAGAGAAAATATTGTTATTCTACATATAATATCACACTTTTGCACCCCACCCTACCCCCAACCCAGCAGCTCAGGATCATAGCATATTAACACTTGCTTTTGTCTGACTTTCTTCTCTTTGTTATACCGTAAAGCCTATTTTTCTTCCAACTAAAAATTACTTGTTTACTTTAATATTTTAACTCATACAAAAGTCACTGAAAAGACCCCCCCCCCATTTAAAATACACCCAACTACACACTACACAAAACTGATTTACTGTGCATTTTTCACAGCTTTCATTTTTGCCTTATTATTTTAAAACCTTCTTGCTTACATAAAACACTTATTTACAGCTTAAGCCAAGGGCATTAATCTAGACATTCACCCTCGTATGTGTTACAGTTATATAAAAGGAAACAAATTGTATAAACGTGCAGTTTATATCATGAAATGTTTTATACGAATGTTAATAGGAACAAAAATTGATTAACTTACAGTTACTTGTTTCCCTTTATTCTGTCCTTCTAAACATTAAGGACATAAAGTGGGGTATATGTTTTGCAGTCTACCCACAAGTTTAACAAAGACAACAGAAGTCCAATCTTTTTCAGCCTCTTTTTCTTGCAAAGCCAAGTTTCACAAATGTGCTTCATACTTTAAAGTCTCCCATGTATTCAATAATTTCAGTGTTTCTAGTCTTCTTACTGTTCATCTCTGTCTCCCAACACCAGACTCTGGTTCAAGTCCAAAGTATTTCTGATTCTTCTATTCAACTCTAGTGCTTTTTTTCTGTTTCTCAAACATTTTCCTTTAGAACATTGGAACAGGTTTCACTGGCAAAGTCTTTGCCAAAAGTGGAAAGAAATTTGCTTCTCTTCTGCCTGGTGTACAGTGAATAATAATTTTCTACAAACACTCTGCTGTCTCCAATTATTAGTACTTTGCCCTTCTGCCACAGTTTTGTCAGGATCAACTCTTCCTGCTGGTATGATTGCACCTTTACTAATATTGGCTGTTTTCTCATGGTCAGGGTTGGAGCATACATTTAATGTGCCCCTTCAATTAACAAATCCTGCTACTAAACACCAGTTTAATTGCTTAATTCTGTGCTTTCATAAAATCAATACATCCTTCTTATTTCTGTGGTGCAGCAGGAAATCTCAGTTTGCCTGTGTGTGCTCTGTCTTGTAACTCTATTATTTTAACAAACAGTTCTTATATTGTTTTTTCAAACAGCTCTTATTAGATTTTTATTCATTTCAACATCTGATTTTTGCAGTTTTATCACTTCATTTGAATAGCTAGTTAAAGCTTCTTTTATTTTTATCTAGCCTTTTGTTATTTGAGATGACTTATTCCTTCAATATTTCATTTATTTTAATCATCTGATTTATTTTTTTTTCTAAATTACTAGAAGCCATTTCTTGAACTGTTTTTGCTGTACAGCTGCAAACTCCTTCTCAGACAATGTTTTATTTTCACCTTTTCTTGTTGATTTTCTTTCAGGTTTTCCAAATTTCTATTTTGCTGGTGTCCAGGCACTGTAGTTACTAGCCAGTAACTAAATTTTATCCCCCTCCCAAAAAAAAAAAAATTTCAATGGCACCCCTTTTTCTCAATTTTTCCTTTTACATTGAGAAAGCTGGAGTCATTAGTGTATAGCCATCATGGAAGAACATTATCACTCGGTATGCCTTTTCATGGAAAGAGAATGGTCCAATGTTATTCCTATGCATATGAAATATATATGCTACTTCACACAAAGGTGAGGTATGTATACTCCCTTGCCTACAACAATTTTATTGTAGCTTTCTTACTCAGTGCTGGAGGTGTGTGTGCCTCCTGCCCCAAAACTAAGATATGTATGTTCCCCTTCATTTTAAAGTTTAGGTATGCATCTTGGTCCTGTCTCCTAACGTCATTACATACACAAGAGTGTAACTAGGCATGCTGTCTATACCCAACTGACTATTTATACATCTTTGTTAACCTGGGGTAGAACACTGATCGGATAGGATCACTTACTTAGACATTTACTTATGTATTTGTTTAGACTTTGCTGAGTGGGGCCTTGTTTCAGAGGAGACTTAATGTGGTTTTCATACTGACAACAGGAAATTTGGCAAGAGCACCAGGAAAATTATCTTAGTTTTTTTTTTTTTTTGTTAATAAGTGCCATGGGATCTTTTACATCAATCTGATCAATGGACTTATCACCAATTCAGGCAGATTGGACCTTGCTTTAAAGTCTCCCCTGAAACAAAACGTAGTACACTCAGGAATGTACCCCTCAACAGACTACAGTGCCAATACTGGAGAATGAATCCCAATTACCTGGTGTGGGAATAAAACCCACAGTCTTCTGATCTTTCAGCATTAAAGGCAAGGCAAGTTTATTCTTCTTTCAGCTTTTCCCAGTTAGGGGTTGCCACAGTGGAACTCTGGTCCGCTAATGATTGGCAGTAGATTTTTACGGTGCCGAGGTGCCAGCCCGACGGCCAACCTTCAATGAAGGCACGCCTATTCACACATGTCTTTTGAATGCCAGTTGACCGCGGGGAAGACATGCAGGCTCCACACAGAAGGCGCTCCAGCTGAGAATCGAACAGGAAAACCTCTTTCTGTGAGGCAACAATGCTACCGCTGCACCACTGAGGCTTAGTCAGCATTAAAGGCAAGTATGCTTCAAATTTAGGAGATATAATGAAAACTAGTACAACCTCATCATAAACAGTATTTATGTACCAACTAAATACAATGCAGGATAAAGTATCCAGTGTAAACAGTTGTATAAGGAGTCAGTCAGACACAATAAAGGCAAAAGTAAAAATAAAAATAGAGTAATTTCCATTAAGGTAAGGTTTTGTTTATTTATTTTACCATTTCAAAATACAATGGGAAAATTGAATTATGAGATAGTCACAGTAAATCATTGTCACCCTGAGAAGGAAGGTGGAACAGGGGAGAGCAGAGAGAGTAAAAAGTACAGACTGGAGGTAAGGGAATGTGGTGTGAGAAATGGGTGAGTCACTCTGCAGTAGGAAACTAAGTGTATTAGATGCAGGACTTAGGTTTTAAGCAAAACATTGGTGGAGTGATTAAGCAAGAAATAATGCCTGACAGGGTGTGTGTTAATGTGTAATTAACGCCCACCAAGGGGTGTTATGAAGCTTCTTTTTTAAGAGCAATAATTAAAATATGTTTTTATTTTAGAGCCTTTGTTCCCTCTTTATTTTAGGCTTTACCCAGATTTCTTCAGTTGAAAGGTGAAGTGGTATGCAAACCTCTTTCATGGTGGTGCTGCTACGAGTAGTCATCACACTCACACACACACACACACACACACACACACACACACACACACACACACACACACACACACACACACACACACACACACACACACACACACACTCCCTGTTCTGCTTTCATGCATGCATTCACTCACACAAGCAGACAACAACAGAAACATATACACACACACACACACACACACACACACACACTTTTTTCTGATTCATTTATTTTTGATCTCTCTCTCACTTTCATACATGCATACACTCACACACACACACGCGGGCATTATTTTTATTTTACACCCACTAAACAGCAAAAGCACTGCTTTGCGAATGTAAAATAGTAGCTCGACCGATGTCTCTCTCTCTCTCACACTCAATCACACATACACTCTCACATACAGTCATAAACACATACACACATTTTTTTTATGTTACTTTACTTTTGTTACATTTTACAATTGCTAAACAGCAGAAGCGCTGCTTAGCAAGTGTAAAATAATGGCTGCCGTTTTTTTTTTTTCAGTCCGAGCTCCATAGCGGCTTGATATGCTGCCATGAAGTGGTGGACTCGTTTTTCAGTGGGCATTACTTGTACATTAATACCCTTCTGGAGAACGTTCATGATGTACAGTTTGCTCATTCTCTAAGGAATTTTACAAGCAAGGAAACACTTGCATGGTGCATCTCTGATTAGGTAGCTTTTTTATTATTTAGTAAGACTGTCATAGTACAATTATCTGAGCAACATTCTGTAATATTATTTATTATGGAGGCCTAAATAGATCTATAACTGTGTATAGTAAACTTACAGAGGCCAGTAGATATCTATAACTCTCTAACTTAAATTATTGCCCACAAACATATATATATATATTTTTTTACAATAAATTTAAAAGGATTACTTATCTAAGAACAAATGTGGTTCTGGGGCAAACACATTTCATTGAGCACACTGATCCAGCACTTGGACAGATGTGTACATTTTTTAAATACAAGGTAGTTGGGGGATGCAATGTGTGAGGCTGTGTGTATGATGTGGAGATTCCTGCTACATCCCTAGGCATACATGTTTCACTTTACCATTGCCGAAGTATGTATGCTCCCTCTCCCTGTACCTGAATTATGCATGCTTCCCTGTTCTTTAGCTATGATATATATTCACCATTACATGTAGCTGAGGTATGTATAACCCTTCGTTTCCCCAATGCTGAGATGTATTGCTACAGGAACCTGGATCTTTTCTTCCTCAGTGCTAAGGAGTGGTGGTGTGGGAACTTGTAGTTTTGAGGTGTGGTGGTGCAGAAACCTGGTCCTTCCTTCCCTATGTATTGAGGTGCAGTGTTGCAGAAGCTTGTTCCTTTCTTTTCTCCCTTAAGTATTGAGTTGCAGATGTACAGAAACTTACCCCTTCCTTCCCCTAATGGTGAGATGTGGTGGTGTAGGAACTTGGTTATTAGCCTCATACTGCAAATTACAGTGGCTCCCTTCTGCAAAGCATCTCATGATCCAGTGAGGTACTTGTTCTCTGTCTGGTAAAAGTCATTCTGTAGAGGTTACAAAGGCTGTAATAGATGTTTCTGTTTTCTCCCCAGTGCTATTAACTGCAAGCACAAACTCCTCATCATAACCATAATACTGAAAGTGCTACTGCTAACCAATTGTATCAACTTTGGTAAAAATATTTCTCGTGATCTCTGTACTGAATTTGTGGGATTTTAGGCTGCCAGTTATAAAGCATATCTGCAGATATCTCAGGTGTTAATGTTTAATGTTTTTGTTTTGCTTTTTTACAGCTGACACCAGACAAAATTTTGAGGCACAGCAAAGGTACAGCAGTGGTTATATCCAGTGCATGCATGAAGTCCATGGTCTGCTTCTCAGCTGTCAAAGCATGGAAAAGAGCACCACTTCAGGTCTGCTCAATCACTTACTCCAGTCACTGCCCCAGACCAGTAGTGAGACCTGCCCAGTAGCTACAAGCTCTAGTGCCCCAGTGTTCCAGCCATTGCAGTGCCAGCCTACAGCTTCAATGACCACAGAAGCATCAGTTACTGGTTGCAGCACAGAATCATTGCTGCTGACATCCAGCTCCAGGCTCCCCCAAGATCAGCAGAACACCAGGGCAACAAACAGGGATGAGCCCTTTGTCTCTTCAGGAATGCCAACAACTGCAGTCAGTACCATTGCTGAGTCATTTCCTAGCCAGCAGTTTCTACCACCAACAGAAACCAGTATGTGGAGGCCTTGGTAACACAAAACAACTTTCAAGTGATGGATGGGATATATAACAAGTGACATACCACAAGGATGTGCATTAAAACTGTTTCATTACTTGGTTATATGACATATCAGACACTCATATTGGTGGACATTTCAAACAGCCATAAAGTCTAGTAGTATAAGACAGAAGAGGAGCACCATATGGTGATGAAGTATCAAACTGCTAGACCGAAGAAAACTAGTGATTATGTCTAAACATTCTGTACTTGAAGATGTCTATTTTGTATGGTATAATTGCAGGGGTAATTTCATTTTGCAGACCTCTAACCACACAAAAAAAGAATTAAGTAATACCCTCAAGATTGTGGCACATTTTGTGGATAACAGTAAGAACACATTTAGCTAGTTCTGGGTAACCCAGTAGGTCACTGATAAATGTCTGTCATTTTAAACATTCTGTTTAAAATTTGTATTTCTCTCGTTCTTAACTGGCAATGTCCACACCTCCACAGACTCTGTTCAAACATATCTACTTCCTAATTCACCTTAATGTGCTCTTCGTGGTCATAAACCAAGCTATCACATGCCTGGTAACAACATTATCACCAGAGCTAGCCTTCTCCTACGCAGTCCAGGGTGAATGGCAATGCTCTGGATGCCAGTGGTAGGAAATGCTGGCACCAAGTGTGAGAAACCCAATGTATTTTTAGTGAAGGAGACTTTAGTACCTCAGTAAATGTTTTTCCTTGAGTTAGTTTACAGTCCTCCTTAAGCAAGTTTCACTTCTGACAGTGGAAGGAAGTATAAGATATGCACTTATCTCATGGCAGATAGTAAAAATCTGTCATTTTTCATGTTGTAAACAATGAGTCCTGCTTTAGATTGACATCTGCTTCTTTCTAAACAACAGCATGTAAACATAGCAAGAGATGTACTTATGTACTCTGAGACAAATGGTTTTAATGAAAATGTTTGTGTTATATAGGACAAAAAGCTTGCGACTGACCGTGCTAGTCATCCTGACACACGAGATGCAGTGACATTGTTTTGAATACAGGTGATACCAAAATAATAAAACAATTTCACTAAAATACTGAAGTACATTTTTAATAATGTGAAAGAGTCTTGAATGTTATTTTATTTATTTACTTTGTGCTGGCCATATTTATTCCATCAAGCATCACCTATTTTCAGCGAACACCTGAGGTCAGGTTGGTTGGCCAAGAAAAGTTTTGCTGTTCTTTGTGATAAAATACCATGGGATCATTTACTTCTACCTGAAATACCATCTCAGCACTGTACCCTCCCTTACAATGCACTGCAGAGTCAGTGTTGTTAGAACATTAAAGTAATTGTCTGGTGTAGGGATAGAACCCAAGCCTTCCGATTTTCTTAACATCAAAGACAAATGTGCTCCTCATTGAGGTACTAACATTTTTACGGATGAACCGTAGGTAGAATTGTTGTCATGAGCGCTTATCTGCCATCTATCAGCTAAAGATGGTAATGCAGGCCAGAGCTAGTGGTCAGGGAGGCACTAATCAGACCTAAGTTTAATGTAGAAATGTGCATGTTTTCAATCTTTTTAGGTGTTTAGAGATTGCTTCTTTGTTGACTGACTGACAGACACCAGATCAGTGGTGATTAGTTAGCCAAACAGGCAATTCACTAATCACCAAAAGGCCCAAAACATTTTTTTGTGGAGGTAAGGATCCATTCCTCACCATATGGAGGAAGCTTCCTAAATCCCTGTAAGATAACTACCTATCATGTTACTAAGGCATACAGAAAGTTATACTCTCAAGTAAATGAACTTTGTGTACATTTGGCAAGTCTTAACACATTAGCCATAGTCAAATGGCCACAGCCTTTTATGAGCATCCTGAATTCAAATATATCTGTGGAAGCAATACTGTCTAAGAACCAGCAGCACCTTAAAACAAGATTCTGTTAGACATGCCAGAACTGCAACAACACATATTCAGCAGAGCAAGCATGCCAGACTGAAAAGTGTCAAAATGCTCATCTGTTTCTCTGAGCCTAGAGTAGAGGAGTATTAGTGATGTAGGAGGAGTGCAGCAGGAGCATTAATTATGAGGGAGAAATACAGTGTGAGTAGGAGTATTATTAGTGAAGGAGGGGTGTAATGGGAATAGGAGTATTAGTAATGACTGAGCAGGGTGCAGTGGGAGTAGGAGTATTAATGTGAGGGGGTGCAGTGGGAGTAGGAGTAGTAATAATGAGAGAGGGGTTCAGTGGGAATGGCATTAATGAGGGATGGGGTGCAGTGGGAGTAGATGTATTATTAGTGAGGGAGAGGTGCAGTGGAAATTGGATTTTTAATAAATGGGGGATACAGCAGAAGTAGAAGTATTATTAGTGAGGGAGGGCTCCTGTGGGAATTGAATTATTAAGCAATAACCAATGATGTGGTGTGGTATATTATAGCAATAACCCACGCCTGGGTGTGGGTAATGCTAAATTTACCCACGGTTGGCGTGGTTTGGTCCCGAGGGCGAAGCCCGAGGGACCAAACAGCCATCCGTGGGTAATTTTAGCATTACCCACACCCAGAAGTGGGTTATTGCTATTATACCATGACATTATTTAAGAAAAGAAACTGTTACTTTTCTTAAATAATGGCATAGTATAATGCCTGTTTACTGCCCTTCCGCAGATGTCTGGCATCCGGCAGTTCTGATGTACTGCGCGCCTGCGCAGTACATCAGAGTTGAGCAAAAGCAACGGAGAAATCAAGATCTCCGTTGCTTTTGAATCTCGCTATGTTAAATGAGTTTAACATAGCGAGACAGTTTAAAATAAGCAACGGACATCTCCGTTGCTTATTTTAACTGTCTCGCTATGTTAAACTCATTTAACATAGCGAGGCAAAAAAAGCAACGGAGATCTTGCTTTCTCCGTTGCTTTAAACATTGTCTCGCTATGTTAAATGGGTTTAACATAGTGAGACAGCTTTAAAATAAGCAACGGAGATCTCCGTTGCTTATTTTAAAGCTGTCTCGCTATGTTAAACCCATTTAACATAGCGAGACAGTGTTTTTAAAAAACGAGTTATACTAAGGGAAAAAAGTCCGGGGGACCGGACCTTTTTCCATTAGTATAACTCGATTTACAACGGGCACGCTGGCCAATCAGCGTGCACGTTTCGGGGGGGTCATGGTATAATAAAGATTTACCCATGGTTGGCGTGGTTTAATCACAAGGGTGAAGCCCGAGTGATTAAATAAAGCCAACTGTGGGTAAATTTTAATATACCACAACCACAAAGTCGGTTATTGCTATTATACAATGGCATTATTTAAGAAAAAATACTTACTTTTCTTAAATAATGTCTTTGTATAAGGGCACATTTCTGTTCTTTCGCTGCTGGTGGCATACTGTGTCCTTGTGTTGATTTACTGCGCATGCATATGGGACTTACATTCCCACGCATACCCAGTACATCAATGCTTTGAAATGGAAGCAACAGAGAAAAGAAAGTTTCTGTTGCTCCGTTTTTGTTTTCTTTTTTTTTTTAATTAAAAAAAAAAAAACTTTAGGGCAGTTTAGGGGTAGGAGAGAGACAGCATGGAAGAAATACAAGGGATATCAGGTACATGTGTTTAATTTTAAATAACGTACCTGATTTCCCTAGTATTTTGGCCAAGCTGCCTCTCTGGTATGTCCGGAGAGGGGGCTAAAGATTTTATTTTTATTTTTTAAGAAATAAAAATAAAATTTAAACAATATACCAACAGAAAGAAGATTGGGTGACTGGACCTTTTTCCGTTGGCATATTGTGGGATTTGCAACAGGCATGCTGGTTGGGCTGGCCAATCAGCGTGCATGTTTTCAAATATTAATGGGGAGTCATTGTATAATTAATAATAAGGCATGGGTACAGTTTGAATAAAACTGTTAATGATGGGTGAGTGGTTCAGTGGGACTAGGACTTTTAATAGTGAGGGAAGGGGTACAATGAGAGAAGGAGTGTTAATAAGAAGGGGGGAGAAATACAGTGGGAATAGCTTTCTTGAATAAAAGCAACCATGAAGAAACTATAAGTCAGCCAAAAATATTGCTGATAGTGAACATTTAATGGGGTTTTCTCTTCACCTGCAAAGTGCCATGACCTCAGAGTTCATAATATTAAGTAGAGGGGTGCACAACTGGATTTGATCTCCCCACAAAATTTATTTTTATCATTTTCCACCTTCCATGTTTTTTAACCAGTTCAGTTTCATTCCAGATGCTTTTATTCAAGCAGCCTAGATCCGTCTGCTTTAAACATATGTACAATGAAAACAGATATAAACTTGTATTTTTAGGTGAGCTTTTCTTTTCTTTTTTCAGACCTTTTTTATTTTTTTAGTGGTCCATAGTCATGTGTCATTACTCCATCACAGCCATGATGTATTTTAGTGGGTGTCACTGTTATTGGTTGTATGACTGCCAATAACTGTCCTAATGTGTTACTAAGTGTATCCACTAATGTATGTGTCACCAGCTGAGGCATGCCATGAAAAAAAAAAAAAACAGACAGCAGAGATTAGTTTCTGAGGTGGTAAATGAGGAAGATGCACCACTGATGTTGAAGTCAACCACAAAGAAGTGTAAGAGGAGAAGATTCTATCTGTAATCACTACACATGAAGATTATTCAATAACCTTGGTGCAAGAGGAAAACATTCCTTCTAAAAGATACAGCTGCTGTACAGGAAGATGGTAATATATGAATGTCCTCAAGCAAGCTGGGCATTACTGTTGTAAACTGCTGCAACAGCGAATCATTGTGTACTACATTTTCATTCTTCAGTATTACAAAAACAAGGGGTTTATCTTACAGTGACAATGTGGGCCTCTCCCCAAACACTGGTTCTGCACTACAGCAAGAAGGAGCCATTTCATTTATAAGATGTTCTCGTCTGGATGACAGGGCATGTCAAGACCCTGCCTTCTTGTTCTGATAGGTGTTCAGGTGACTGATAAAACCTTTTAACACTTCCTAAGAAGGAAAAACATATTTTTTCTTATACAGGGCTACAAATGTCAGATTTCCCACAGACAGAAGCAATACTACATGATCTATTGTTAAAAAATGATTTCTTTCCATTTGCTAAAGACTTATTTAGCTGTCCTATCTCCCTCTATATCCTAAAAACAAAGTAATCAAAAAGTTTTCAATTTTAGTACATCTGCTTTTTTGTCTCATTTTCTATGTTTGTATCATCCATTTTACTTGCACAATTCATTTGCTAGGTTTCTTGCTGTAGACTACATTATTAAACATTTTAATGGAACCACAAATCCTCATATATCCTTTTGTGCTTTTCTCTTACATACTTAATAACTTTTTTTTTGTCTGACTCAAAACAGTCAAATAGAGCTGAGTGGTTAAATTAATCTGACTCTAATGTGACACAAACTGAAACATTTCCAGTGCTCTTTACAAAATTCCCATTTCACGTAAACACTGTTTGCTAACCATGTAAGTGGACTGATCCAGATAGATCGGTTTCAGTCACAACTCAGGTCACTGGTTAAAGTACAATCTACTGAAAACAAAAGGCATAAATGTCACATTTATTTGCAATGAGTTAGAACATATATCATGGAAGCTGTTCAATCAGACAGACTGCCTTAACATTTTCAGTACCTCTAGAAAATGAGGATCCATTTTGATTACTATGTGGGAACTGATCTGGCTTGGGCAGATTGAAATAGTAATGTCAAAGAGCAGAGAAAGACATATTTATTGTCATTAACTGAGATAAATTACTGCTTATAAAGCTAGCACCCATAGAAGTTTTACAATAGATGGAGATGTACTCAGTATAATTCAAAAACATGGGAGTAGTGTAGATGGAAAAGTTCTGAAAGAAGTCCCATGGCCATGTGCCAAGATATTAAAGTGTAATGGTTAGTAGTAACTGAAAAGGTCTGTGGCTATGTCCATCGAGCTGTTTAACAAACAAATAAATAGAATTATAAAAAGGAAGTATATGCAGTCTTGCATCTAAGCTAGGAGATTGGCACAATGGTTAGTGTTTACCTTACAGACCCACGGTGCAGGGTTTGATCCCCACATAGGGTATTGCCTAGGCTGAAAATGGCCCACAAGGACAGTTAGCCTAGTACTAATCTATGAACCTTCGAGAATTCATAGGTTCATAGGTGGTTACTAAGCTAATCTTATCGGACGGCACAGTGGTAGCATTGTCGCCTCACAGGAAGAGGTTCTCCAGTTCGATTCTCAGCTGGAGTGCCTTCTGTGTGGAGTCTGCATGTCCTCCCTGTGTTCGTATGGGTTTTCTCCAGATACTCTGGTTTCCTCCCACATTACAGAGACATGCGTCTGGAGTGTTTTTCCCTAGGTGTCTGCTGAAAATTGGCTTTGTTCCAAGTTGGACTTTCCCAGTAAACAAATGTTAAGTAAATAAATAAATAAATGACCACAAGGGCCTTTTTAAGCCTAGCCATACATCTCAAATCTCTGACAAGTTCTGGTACCCTTGATAAGTGTAAGTAGGGGCTTGGAAGATGAAACAAGCAAGGACATGGGAGATAAACATTTACAAGCTGCCTGTGTCCATTAGAGATGTAGGTGACCAGAAAGTATTAATAATTAATGGCATTTCTGACCTCAGTTAATGCCAGACTACAGGCCCAAGCTCAAAAGGTAAGGTAATCTCATTTAAGGTTAATACATATAATACTGAGTATGCCTACACCATTCTGATTGATTTAGAGTTTGTAGTTGGTCTCACTGGGATGCAAATACTGTGCTCATGGAAATTAGTAGTATGGGACGTACAGCTTAAGGAGAAGAGCTCTTTGGACAGGGTCAACCCTTTTTTGATAGGGAAACAGGAAGCCATGAATAGGTAAACACAATAGTGTTTATATGCAAAGGAAAGGATAAGAAGCCTACAGACCTAATTAAGCAGAATTTGAAGAGTGTAAGAGGCATAGCCTGAGGCAGAGGAACTCAGAAGTAAATTCTTTGTTAGATTTACGTATACTCTTTCCCTGTCAGGAAACTTCTCTGGAAAGAATTTTAACATGTTTATGTGCAAGGAGTCCAAAAGATATGGCTACAGAAATATTTTTGCAAAGAAAATGCAAAAATGTTTCAATCGACAATATCTGAGAATAGCTGTGAACATGAATTTCCTTGAAACTGACTGGAACAACTTAATAATAAAAAGAAACAGCTTGTTAAGTACTAGAACAATCAACAGACTTCAACTATGATCAGATCATCAAAAGGCGTATGACAGGTGATAATACTCCAAATGAGAGGAGATGGTACTCTATATGTATTTTACTAACAAGAAATATAATGAAAAATCATACTAAAACTGATTTTATTAGTATTAGCAAGGAGCTTACCATGTGAAATTGGTACTTCTGTGTGAAACACAAAACTATTTCAGATTGTTGGCAGAAGTTTTATACAAAATGATACTCTTTTTGCTGATATCATTTTTTTCTTGTAAAGAAACTGAATTCAAGCAGAAGCAAATTCCACCCTTGGTGGATTAAAGCTCTAACTCATTTGATTAAAAAGCAAAAACACTTTTGGAGGGAGTTTTTTTTTTTTTTGTTTTAATGTCCGTGCAAATAGGTAGAAAACAGACAGGAATAAGTTAAGATGAAAATTACAGAAAGCTAAAACAAGCTATGAAATGCAAGTAGCTGTTATACCATAGGTAATTAAGAAGGCGTTTTATAAAAGGGCACAGATGTGACAATAATTCTAGCATTTCATTGACAGTAGATAAAAGTATAACTGATCATTCTTTCATAGCTGAGATGGTTTGAGATTTTTTTTTTGGTGGATGCAAGCATGTTATGACATTAGTTATTGAGGACATTGAAATTAGTAAAGCAGTGTATTTCGGCTTATCCCAGTTAGGGGTCGCCACAGCAGATCACTGGTCCGCAGATTGAATGGCAGTGGTGTTTTTACGTTGTCGAGTTGCCAGCCTGGCACCCAACTTTCAAAGACATACACACACACATATACTACACAGGCACGTGCACAGAAGGCACACCAGCCGAGAATCGAACCGGAGAGCCTCTTACTGTGAGGAACTGCTGCACCACCATGGCCTAGGAAACTGAAATTAATAATTACCGTTTTGTTGTCCCAGAAGAGGGCATAATTTTAGCAATTTTAAGAGGCATAATGTCTGAATCTACAGTGGATCTTGATGGCTTAAATTAATTCTTTTTGTCTAGGATTTATTTTGTGATAATGCCATGCCTTACATTTCTATTACAAGAAGCATTAAAGACTGGTTTTGTTCCAGAAGTGTGGAAAAGGGCAGTAATCCATACAGTCCCTAAAGAAACCCAAACAAACTGGAGAATTAAAAGTAATTTGACAGAAAAAGAAGATGTTAAGTTGTCAAACTCGCCTTCATTCTTGCTGGATGGGTTCGGAGCCGATCCTCGGCTCCGACTCGGCACTTGCTAAGCTCGAGAACTCATTTTACCAGCTCGAGGCAACCCTATATCCCATGATGCAAGGCGTGACTACCCCAGATCTCGTTTGCCGCTTCGCGAAGAGGTCTCCTTTTTACCAGCTCAGGTAAATTTTCAATTTATTCAGAGATTAGTCAGAGTTTTTCCCCTTATTTTCTATTGGTCCTTTATTGGGTATATTTTTTATATTTATAGTTATCTCTTACCCTATATTCCCTTCCTTTACGTTAGGTTTTATTTCCTTCAGGCCTTAAGCCTCCCCCTCAGTTAATTCCTGTCAGGTTGTGTGTGTGTGTTTTTTGGGGATTAACTGTGTGATTGTTGTGTGTTTGTCTGTTTTTGGACATTATTATGTCTAAAGAGGTAAAGGTCTCAGGCTTCAAGAAGTGTGACTTGTGCTGTCAGAAAATGTCTCTGACAGACGGTCACACTTCTTGTGTGTATTGCCTGGGGCCTTTACACCTGCAGGACTCCTGTGCCATTTGTCACTCCTTTAGCCAGAGAGTCCTGCAGGAACAAAGAAATAAATTAATTCTTCGTGGCTTGTTAAAGCCAGAGGGTTCTCCGACCAAGACTGGGTCGGTTAAACCCTCTAAGCCATCTAGAGCCCAGGCTACTGTTTCTAAGCCTTCGGCTGTGGCTCCGACTCCTTCGGAGTCGAGATCGGCTCCGGCTGGAGCCGATCTTTCCACCTTGGAGGTTGTTGTGTCGGCTCCGTCCGGCTCCGACACACAGATGCCCATTACTTTGTCGGCTCCGGCCTGAGCCGACGTGTCTTTTTCCAGTATTGGAGCCGACAAGTCTTCGGCTCCATCTGGAGCCGAGGCGTCTTCGGCTCTGATGGCTCCATCCAGGAAGAGATCTCGGTCTCCTTCCCTGGAGTCGATTCGTTCAGCACCGGGATCTCCTCTTTTGTCAGAGCGGAGCCATCGGAGCTGATCTTCAAGATCGTCCAGGCTTTCAGACCATGATTTAGAGAGGGTGGTAAGCAGACTGTTGAAGTCACAGGCACTAGCCCAAATGCTACATAGCCCGTCTCAACAGACGTCTGCTATTTCTCTTCCCCCTGAACTTCCTCCTCCGACTCTCCTTCAGAGTTCGGAGCCGGAGCTTCTCGGAACGGTGACCGTCGGTGCGCCGGAGCCGATACTTCCCCTTTCGGCTCCGACGTCTTTGGCTCTGATCTCCTCCATGAGACCTTCATTGGAGGGATCCAGTCGTCGAGTTTCCCTTGTCGGCTCCGAGGGGGCAAGTGGCATCGGACCCTTGTCCGACCCTGCTCTCTCTCTTGGAGCTTCGGCATTGGTGAGCTCGGCTCCGACATCGACTTCGGAGCCTTTACTTTCGGTGGGGCCGGGGATTCCTGTTTCTTCGGTGCGGGAGTCTTCTGGCCTCCCTGGGAGAGGAGCCTTCGAGGTGATGAAGAGTGTCCTAGCCCCCGAGCTAGGTCAACGGTCTATCCCTTTAGCTCCTCCTTCTTTGGTGCCTGTTGATGTCTCTTGCCAGTCTCTTGCTCCCGGACCCAGAGATCCATCGCCCCAGGTTTCCCCATTGGGAAGAACTTCCTCTTCCGAGGTTTCTCCTGATCCTGCAGCAGAGCCCCGCGGAAGAGGACGTGTAAGAGGAAGCACACAGACTCCCCTGAGTCTACTACATCAGATACCGACTTAGATGAGTCGGAGGGTTCCCCACGGTCCCCCTCTGAGGATGTCTTCTTTTCAGACATCCTGGAACTCCTTAAGCAGAGGGGGAACTGGCCTTCCATTAACCCCTCCGAGGATGAGTCTGTATACCTGGAGGCTTTCGGATCTCGAACCTCCACCTCCTGGGTGTCTCCGCCTTTTGACCCACTCATGCAAGTAGTGGCTCGGAAGGCGTGGGCAGCCCCGGATTCCGTGGAACCAGTTCCTAGGAGGCCCTCCAAATTCATTACAGCCCCGGCAGACAAACAATTCCTTTCTAAGGGCGTCCCTGTTGATGCTATGGTGGTGGTGGCGGCCACCAAGAAGGAACTTGGTGATCCTTCTGTGCCTGTCCATCCTCCTAATAAGGATTCTAGGACCATGGACAGGTACGGCAAGTGGATGTTTTCTTCAGCGACCTTTGCTATGCATTCGCTGAACTACCTTTGTCACTTTACCAGGCTTCAGAGAGATATTCTCAAGGAACTAGGTGAAGTGGTTCAGGATCCTTCGGCTTCTGGGGCTCAGGAAAAAATTGCCTCACAGCTAGGAATCCTCAATTCTTTGACTAACTCCTCCATGCGGCTCATTTCTTATGCAGCCGATGGGGCGAGTAGGGCCGCAGGCACAGGAGTGGCACTTAGGCGTCAGGCCTGGATGCGGCTTTGTAATTTTGCAGACCCTTTTAAGGCGTCCTTCACCAATACCCCCTTCGACGGTTCGGCTTTGTTCGGGCCGCAGGTGAAGGATACATTGACCAGGTATGAGCAAGACGGCAAGATCCTTTCTGCCGTAGGAGTCCATTTTTTCACCCCTTCAAGACCCTATCCAAAGGGTCAGAAGGGAGGGAAAATGTGGTTCCGTAAATCCCAAGGAGTCACGCCGGGCACACGTGGTCAGTTTACCCCCAGAGGCAGAGGGGGTAATAATAATAGGAGCCGCCCTAGGGGCAGAGGGGGTCCGCAGAATCAGGGTAGCAGGGAGACTCTCCCTGATAAACCCTTCCAGCATCCCTGAGGTGTTGCCCGACTGCCCACCCTTGGAGGCAGTCGGGGGGAAGATTGTCGCTGTACCCAATAGCCTGGCGTTCCCTCTCTCAAGACAAATGGGTACAGTCGATCATATCCAAGGGCTACAAGATCCCTTTTGAGAGGTATCCTGTTCCTCATCATTCCCTTCCAGACGTCTCACCCGGTCTAAGGGAATTGGCAAAACAGGAGGTATCAAAACTCCTGGCAAAAAGAGCCATCCAAATAGTGCCAGCAGACCAAGTAGGATCCGGCATCTACTCAAGATTCTTTTTGATCCCCAAAAGGACGGGAGATTGGAGACCAATTTTAGACCTCAGCAAACTAAACAAGTTTGTCAAAAAGGCAAGGTTCCGGATGGTCATGCTTCAGTCCATTCTACCCTTTTTGGGCAAGGACAACTGGATGTGCTCAATAGACCTTCAGGATGCGTACTATCATATAAAGATTCACAGGCGCTCTAGAAGGTTTCTCCGCTTTCGGCTGGGGTCCAGTCATTTTCAATTCAGAGCCCTGCCCTTTGGACTCACTACAGCCCCCAGAGTGTTTACCAAATGCATGGCAGTGGTTACGGCTCATCTGAGATGTCAAGGATTCCAGGTGTTTCCGTATCTAGATGACTGGCTCCTCTCCGCCACCACCAGGCATCAACTTCTCCAGGCCAGAGACTACACTCTGCAAACCTGCAAGCAATTGGGGATTTCAATAAACTTAAAAAAATCTTCTCTGTCACCTTGCCAATCTATTACCTTTATAGGCGCAGAATTAAACACTATCAGCATGTCAGCCAGACTCGCAGAAAACAGAATTCTGGACATTCAGAAGTATGTTCAGATCATATTACTCAGCAAGAAGATCAGAGCCAAATTTGTCCTGAAGGTTCTGGGTCTTATGGCTGCAGCCATTGTTCTTCTGCCATTATCCCGCTTCCACATGCGTCTTCTGCAGTGGATGTTGTTCACTCAATGGTCATTCCAGCAACTCCCCATGAGTCACGAGATTTTTGTCACGCAGTCGTGCAAGAATCATCTAACCTGGTGGATGTCTTCTCCTCTGCTCCATCAGGGCCGACTGTTTCTTCCCCCAGTTCCGGTTGCCACAGTCACTACAGATACCTCTCTGATCAGGTGGGGGGGACACTATCAGGGCAGGATGGTCCATGGGACTTGGCAACCCATAGAATACCATCTGCACATAAATGTCCTAGAGATGAGAGCAGTGCTTTTAACGTTGCAAGCCCTCAACGACTTTCTTCCCTTAGGGACTATTGCAGTTCAAACGGACAACATGTCTGTAGTCTGGCATATCAACAAGCAGGGCGGGACCAAGTCCTACCCACTGTGTCGAGAAGCTCTCAGACTTTGGCAATGGGCAATCTCCTCTCATCGATTTCTGATAGCAACGCATATCCCCGGGAGATCCAACCTCTTAGCGGACAGACTGAGCAGAGCTATTCTCATGCCACACGAATGGTCTCTCAAACAATCGGTAGTGGACGAGATTTTTCAGAGGTGGGGCTTCCCTTCCTGCGACCCTTTTGCTACACCCCAAAACAGCAAATGCCCAGACTTCTTCACCCTCTTTCCTCTACCAGGCCATTCCCCGAGAGACTCTCTAACCCAGGATTGGCCCCGGGGACTTCTGTATGCTTTTCCGCCATTTCCACTGATACCACAAGTTATTCAGAAAGCTACCGTATTGAGAGCCAAGTTGATACTCATTGCCCCTTACTGGCCTCGACAAATTTGTTTTCCGTCCCTGCATCGTCATCTCCTGGCCCAGTCTTGGCATCTGGACCCAGTTCCAGATCTTCTGACCCACCAGTCGGGTCATCCGCATCGGGCCATTCATTCTCTCAACCTCACTGCTTGGTTGCTCCACTTCCTTCCTTAGCCAGGCTTCCTATGATCTCTAACCCCGTTAGAAATATCATAGTAGCTTCTCTAAAGTCCTCCACCAGAAAGATTTATGCTAGTAAGTGGAAACGTTTTTCTTTCTGGGCAAAGTCTAAACACATAGATCCCTTTACTGCTCCACTGCATTCAGTTTTGGACTTCTTAGCAGAGATTTTTAAATCGGGATCTTCTTCTTCTACAGTTAAAGTCCAATTGGCAGCAATCTCTAATTTTCATGTTGGGTTAGCGGATCAAAGCATTATGTCCCACAAGCTTTGCAAAGCATTTCTGAAAGGTATATTTCTACTGAAGCCTCCAATCAGAGATCCTCCTCCACAATGGGATTTGAATCTAATGCTGGCATCCTTGATTCTACCCCCCTTCGAACCGGCTGCTACATGCTCCTTAAAGTTTCTTTCCTGGAAAACAATTTTCTTGCTTACTGTTACTTCAGCTAGAAGGGTTTCTGAACTTCAGGCCCTCTGTGTCCGTCCCCCTTACTTGGTTTTTCACAAAGATAGGGTGTCTTTAAGAACTAATCCATCTTTTTTGCCCAAAGTTGCTTCCCATACGAATCTTAACCAATCTATTGATTTGCCATTTTTTTTCCCCCAATTATTCAAACAAAGCTGAACAAAAACTTCATTGCTTAGATATACATCGTCAGCTCAGATATTATTTGGACAGAACTAAACAGTTCAGAAAATCTGATCAACTATTCCTTTCCTATGCAGAGAACAGAAAGGGTCTTCCAGTCTCTAAAGTGACCTTATCCAGATGGCTGTCTTCTATTATTTCTTATGTTTATCATCTTAGAGGCAAGCAATTATCCTCTAAACCAAAAGCACATTCTACCAGGAGCCTGTCCACATCTACAGCCTTTCAGGACAGGCTACCTATTGACACCATTTGTGCAGCAGCCACTTGGGCCACTCCTCACACCTTTGTCTCTCATTATAAATTGGATTTGGCCTCCTGGGACAGGGCTAGGTTTGGTTCCACAGTTCTCAAGAGTCTGTTCCATTGAGCCACCCAGGATAGAGGTGCTAGGGATGCGGTCCCATCCAGCAAGAATGAAGGTGAGTTTGACAACTTAACATTTAGAAGTTATGTACATACCATAACGTTCCATGTTAGTTGTCTTCTCTCGCCTTCTTTCTTGCGTCCCTCCCTCCTTCCCCCTGGCCTGGACTGATCTTGAGGTTGTACCTTCCTTTGTTGGGGTTGTTGTCACTCTTTCCAAGAGTTCCCAGTAGGAAGAGTCATTATTATTAGTGGCTATTTGCCTAGTTTCTCCTACAGTTAGTATCTTCTTCCTGGGGAAGAAGTGTTTTTGGCAGGGTTTTTCTTCTAGCTACCAAACGAGATCTGAGGTAGTCACGCCTTGCATCATGGGATATAGGGTTGCCTCGAGCTGGTAAAATGAGTTCTCGAGCTTAGCAAGTGCCGAGTCAGAGCCGAGGATCGGCTCCGAACCCATCCAGCAAGAAAGAAGGCGAGAGAAGACAACTAACATGGAACGTTATGGTATGTACATAACTTCTAATTATGTACTCACCATAACGTTCCATATGAGTAGTTAGACTTCATTTGTCGACAACCTGTGGGTTTAAGATCCGAAACGAATCTGAGCCAGCAGCTTACCAAGCTAAAGATCCAAGCTCCTCCCCTTTACTCATACTACACTGCAATCTCCTTCCAATCCTCAGATCGAGTTTGCCACTCACTGCGTGGCACACAACAACCTAAGATATAAAAACCTGACCAGAATACATAAACTAGGCTCACCAGACCCAGGACATTGAGCCCAAATCAGAGACATAAACCACCAAGGTCAGGGGGAAGGAGGGAGGGAAGGTTGCTGACAAATGAAGTCTATCTACTCAGATGGAACGTTATGGTAAGTACATAACTTCTTTATCTGAAGTAGTTAACTTCATTTGATCATCAACCTGTGGGACAGAGTCCCCAGCTACCAATAATCTTGGGAGGCCCTTAAGGAAGGATATTCCGGAGCACTGCAGAACCAAAAGAAGCCCTGCCTCAAGACACCATATCCAGCTTATAATGAGTAATAAAAGTGTGACAGGAAGCCCAGGCAGCCGCTGAACAAATGTCATCCAGGGAAACTCTGGACCATAATACAGCAGAAGTAGCCATAGAATGTAGAGTGAGCATGAACCCTTTCTGGTTCCGTTAATCCATGTTCTTTGTATGCCTGTAAAATACAAAGCGAGATCCATCTAGCAAGAGTCACCTTTGAAACTGGTTTCCCTAAAAAGGGTTTAGCAAAGGAAACAAAAAGCTGATCAGACTTACGGAAGGGTTTAGACCTATGTAAGTAAAAGCGTAACTGTCTGTGAACGTCCAGCAAATAAAGTTTGTATTCCCCTTTATTTTGAAAGTTAGGGAAAAATACAGGTAGATTAATAGGCTGATTAATATTTGACTCTGAAGCAACTTTAGGAAGGAAAGAAGGGTTAGTCCTGAGAGACACCCTATCCTTATGAAAAACTAGGTACAGCGGTTTCATACATAAGACTTGAAGCTCCGACACTCTTCTGGTTGAAGTGATAGCTACCAGGAAGGCTGTCTTCCACGACAAGAATTTCAAATCAACTGATGCTGCAGGTTCGAATGGAGGCACAACTAAGTCCTGAAGAACCAAAGTCAAATCCCACAGAGGAGAAAGATGTTTGATAGGAGGTCTCAGTAAAAAAAGTACCTTTGATAAAAGTCTTATAAATTCTGGCAGCAGCTAGAGAACCTGAACTCTCTCCTACATGAAAGTGGGATATAGCCGCCAGCTGGACTTTCACTGTGGAAGAGCTGGCCCCCTGCTGGAAGATTTGAGACACAAAGTCTAACACCACTGGAACAGGAGCGGTAAAGAGATCCAAATTTCTCTGAGAAGCCCAAATGGAAAAATGCTTCCATTTACTACGGTACACCTTCCTGGTAGAGGACTTGTGTACAGCTACCAGAATGGACTTAACGGGGGAAGAAAGACCAGGTGTCCTGGCAATCAATGGAACTGGAGCAACCAAGCAGTAAACTTGAGGCTGTCCAGATTCAGTGGAGAAATTCCCGAGGCATGACGAATGAGATCCAGAATGGGATCCAATATCTAGGACGGAGCTGCTAGATGAGACCATAGGCAGGGAAACCAGATCTGATGAGGCCAGAATGGGGCTATGAGGATAATCCTGCTCCCCAACCACTGAGCATTCTGTAAGAATTTTGTTATGAGAGGAAGTGCAGGGGTACGCATAAAGAAGACCAGGTGGCCAAGCATGGACAAGAGCATCTCTAGGGGCTTCCCCCCTTGGGGAAATCAGAGCAAAAAACTCACTGAACTTCACGTAGGGCAGTGATGCGAAGAGATCACAGCAAGGCTGACCCCACATGAAGAAGATCTGTTCCACTACATAAGGGTTCTGAGACCACTCGTAAGACAAAAGGATAGTCCTGCTCAGTTTGTCTGACAAAATGTTGGACTGACCGGGGATATGCATTGCTATCAGAAAATGGTTGGTGGAGATTGCCCATTCCCACACTCCCATGGCCTCTGGACAAAGTGGATAGGACCTAGTTCCCCCCTGTTTGCTGAAATACCAGACCACTGACATATTGTCTGACTGAATCACAATAGTTCCCAGAGGAAGAGAAGCATGAAGGGCCTGCAACGCTAAAAGGACTGCTCTCATCTCTAGAACACTGATATGCAGAACGGTCTCGCTTGGGGTCCACATGCCTTGGACAGTCCTGCCCGAACAATGCCCCACACCCTAAGTGGGAGGCATCCGTGGTCACTGTGGCTTGGGGCGGAGGCGTAACAAAGGGGCGTTCTTCTTGCAGAAACTGGGATTGAAGCCGCCACATGAGAGAAGCTTTGCACACTTTCCTTAGAGGGATCGGGAAGTCTAGGAGCTGATATAACAGAGACCACTGAACTTGTAACATCCACTGTAACACACTCTCATATGCAGACATGCACAAGGAACCAGATGTATAGCTGTTGCCATGGACCCTAGGGCTCTCAGGACTAACATTGCTGTGGGTGAAGGAGTCTGAAGAAGTGCCAAGACATGAAGAGTCAGGCTCCGAAGTCTGTCTGAGGTCAAACATATCCTGGCCTGAAGAGAATCTATTCTTGCCCCTATGAAGTCCAGAATCTGAACAGGCTGAAGACAGGACTTCTTGAGGTTTATTGTAATACCCAGCAGATTCCACAACTGAAGAAAGGAATTTCTGGCTTGCACAAGTTGATGTCTGGTGGGGCTGGTGAGGAGCCAGTCGTCCAGGTACAGGAAGACTTGAATGCCCTGAAGCCTCAAGTGTGCTGCTACAACTGCCATGACCTTGGTAAACACCCTGGGGGGCTGTGGTGAGACAAAAGGGTAGGACCCTGAATTGGTAGTGACTGGCTCCTAGCCAAAAGCGGAGGAAACCCGTTGATCGCCTGTCCATCAGAATATGTTAGTACGCATCCTTGAGGTCTACCGAGCACATCCAGTCTTCGGTCTGCAAGAATGACAGGATGGATTGTAATGTGACCATCTGGAACTTCTTCTTGGCAATGGACAGGTTCATCGTGGATAGGTCGAGAATCGACCTCAAGTCCCCCATCTTTTTTGGCACCAAAAAGAACCTGGAATAGATGCCTGATCTGGACTGGTCTGGGGCACCGGCTGGATTGCTCTTTTGTCTAGCAGTTTTTCTATTTCCAAAGCTGCCATCTCCCTTTGAGCGGGTGGGACGTCCGGGAGGCACCTTGTGGATAGGGGACTGTTTATGAAGGGAATAGAATAACCTCTGGATATTATTCGAAGCGCCCAGCGATGTGATGTTATGGACTCCCACTGAGCTTGGTGCCTCGAAAAATGCACCCCAACTGCCTCCAGAGTGGAGCAGTCGGCAACCCCTTAGGGCTGCTGCATGGGTCGATCGGAAAAGAGTTCCTGTGACCCAAAGTTCTTCAGTGCCCCTTTGCCTCTGGTTCTGAAAAATCGCAAAGCCGGAGCCAGGCATGACGCCTTATGGCAATACCGGACCCAGCCACCCTAGTGGCTTCCTCGGTGGTGTGAGAGAGTAAATGCATGGACATATTTGAAACCGACTTAAGAGTGGCCATACGAGATGAGAATGACCGTTTATCCTCGGCCGAAATTGACTCCAGGGGAGACTCAGCGTACTCTTTCACAAGGTTGTGCTGAAGTCTAATCACGTGGGCCATGTAGTTCAGCACCCTTATAGCAAAGGTAGCTGAAGCAAACATCTGCTTTCCAAGACGATCCAGCGCTCTAGACTCCTTGTCCGGAGGATGGACCGAGGAACTTTCCTGGGCCAGTTCCTTTTTGGTGGCCATCACCACCACCATGGCATCAACTGGGAACACTTACTCCATGTGGGCTTGTCAGCAGGAGGGCTCAGTACTTTATCTGGCAGTTTGGGTATTGGCTCTACAGTGTCCGGTTCCTTCCAAGCTCTGGTGGTAATGAGGTCCACCAGAGGATCAGCCGGGGGGGACACCCAAGAGGTAGATGGGCCTACACTGAATGCCTCCAGAAATACCAACTCATCTAAGGAAGGCTTTTGGGTGGACCAGCCCCCCCCCTCTGGTGGAGAATTTCCATTATATCTCCGAAGGAGACATCTTCGGGGGCAATCAGGGGGAGCCTTCCCCTTCCTCCAAGTCAGTATCCTCAGTGAAGGACTTGGGGGAGTCCATGTGCCTCCTCTTGCACTGGCATTTGCGAGGGACCTCCTCGGGGGGCTCACAAATAGTCTCATATTCCTCAAGGGGAACTGTCTGGGGCGTATCAGACACAGGCTGTCCCTGGGAGGACTGGATGATAGAAAACATACTCAACTGCGAGGGAGCAGGGATGGACTCCGAGGAAAGAGTGAGGGGTCCCGATCCTCCTGAAAGTACCCTCTCCACAACATCGAAGGCCGAAGCAGAACCGGCTTCCCTGAAACTGATGGGGCAGGTAGCCATGCTCCTTGGATCCGATGAGGGGATCAGAGCCGAGCCTGGAACAGTCGGAGCCAGAGCAATGGTATGGCTTGACCACAACGGGGCCGACGACATACTCATCACCTCAGATCCGACGCCCATATCTCGGCTTCGAGAGCTCAGATCTGACATAGCATCCAACATTCTCGAGGGCATGGCCAGCATCGAGGTTGGAGGGACCATCGGCGCCGACCCCCTGACTCTGGGGCTCCTCAGATCCAGGGACTCCGAAACCCAGGGATGGATCAGAGAAGGAGCCATCGGGGCGAACATCGGAGCCGAACTCCCCACTCTGACGGGGAGGGGGAGCCAGCAATACTCCCATATGCAATTGAGTCTGCAAGAACCTTCTCATCATCTGGCCCATGTCAGCTTCAGAGAGGCTCCTTGTGGATTTGGTGGACGCCATCGACACCAGCCGGGAGGGCCGATGCAAGGACGACCTCAAAGTGGGCTGAGCCTCCTCCTCCGGCTCCAGGGAGGATCTTGGAGAATGGATCCAAGGGGAATATTGCCTAGTAACTTTTTCCGGTGTGGAGACCACTTTAGCGGGGGGGGGGGGCAATGGATCTGAGTCCGCTTGTCTCTTGCGATCCTTCTTCTTGTCTCTATCTCTCTCTTTTTCTCTTTCTCTTTCTCTATCCTTCTCTTTGTGTTTCTCCTTCCTGGCCTCTCTGTCACCCTGTTTAGAAGCGGGAGTGGGAGTCCTGGACAGGGGAGGAGGGCCAGAAGCTTGAACAGCCACAGCCGTGGCCGAAGAAGATGAAGAAGAAGAAGTTGCTGGTTCTGCTGGAAGAAGACCAGCCAGAATCAGCTTGGTCTTGCGATCCCGCAGGGCCCGAGGGTTGAAGGCTGCGCATATCTTGCAGCCCGAAGTAAGGTGTGGAACCCCTAAACAAACCACGCACAGAGTGTGACCATCGGCCGGTGATAGCTTATGGCCACACTCTGTACATTTAGAAAAAGTTGTTTTTTGCGACTCTGATATAGCCAGCTACACTAAACAAGGCTAACTAGCCAAATGCACATGCACACATGCCAAGGGTGGGAAGGAGAGGCCTACACTAGGGGAAAGTTTACAACTTTAAACTTTCTTTTCTCTACTTTTTTTTTTTTTTTTTTTTATGGAAACCCAAGGGTTAAACAGGGAAAAACTAACTACACACACACTAACACAGTGCACAGCTAAAGTTTGATGAAAAACAAACCCAATTTATCTGCCTGGAGCTCAAAGATCCCTTCTTGGCGAAGCCACGGCAAACAAGATCTGGGGATTGGAAGGAGGTTGCAATGTAGTATGGGTACGGGAGAGGAGCTTGGAGCTTGGATCTTTAGCTTGGTAAGCTGCCGGCTCGGATCCATTTCGGATCCAAAACCCACAGGTTGATGATCAAATGAAGTTAACTACTTCAGATTGAGCATTATTGATACATGTTTTGAAAGAGTTGTTTTTGGACTTGTTCCTGCTCCCCTTGGACTTTGATTTGGATCAACATGGATTTTTGAGAAGTAGATGTGTAACTAACTTATTGGATTTTTACAGTAACCTTATTGGTATAGTCATTCAGGGTTTACCAATGAATGTAGTCTACTTAGATCTAGTTAAGACCTTCATTGTTTTGATGCCTCATTTCAGCATAGCAAAAGCAGTGGATAATATAAATGTCAATCCTTTCACAAATAAGTGGATCGCTCACTGGCTTTTTAATTGATCAACTAGAGTAAGGGTATATAAAAAGCACTCTTCTGAAAAAGAATATGTAAGGGTATTCTACAAGGATCTGTTTTGTAGCCATTCTAATATTTTTATATTACTGCTTTCTAAAAATAATATTTGGATATCTGAAATTGTTGACAATAATAAGGTCGGCTTGTAGGACTGAAGTAGCTCCAGGATTTTTTAGATAACCTAGGCAACTGGTTGATGACTAGGGGACAGCATATTAACACACAAAAACTGTTTAATACTACATTAAGATGCATATAATTTAGGGTCTATATTACAACGTCGAACTCACAGGAGTTCGAATGTTGTAATATCGAACCCAAACATTCGAAATACGAAAATAGCGAAGCCACAGCACACCGATTTTTTTCCCAGGGAAAAAAATTGGTGGGCCGTTGTTGTGACTTTGCTATTTCCTCCACTGTGGTGCGATCTCAGAGTTGGTATACTTAAGTAGGGGAGGTGTGGGGGCACAGCCCCCCATGTTGGGGGGTGTGGGGGTGAAGCCCCCCACTTAGTTTCAGTTTAAAGTGTATTTTTTTTGTTTTTCACAGAACAGCGATTTTTTTTCCCTGGGGAAAAAATCACTGTTTTGTGTTTTCGTCATAAGTGGATTTCGGACTTTATGGTTCGATATTGCAATGTTCGAACTCCTGCTGTGAGTTCAACAATGTAATATAGATCCTATAATTTAAGATACCCTTATTCTCGTAAAATTAATTATTACTAATTGTTGATAAGTAAGGACCTAAGGATTATACTTAACAGTGCTTTAAATTTTGATTTAAATGTTAAGTTATATTTTAAGGGAATGTTATAGCATGATGAAGGATATTTTCCACATCAAAACATTCTGAGGTGTTTACATCCATTCTGCCACTTTAGAGTACTATGGTCCATGTGCATGTGTGGTAACAGTTCTATCAAAAACTGAAAGAATTCAAAGATCATTTACAAGGACATTAACTACAGTAAAATATTTGTCCTGTAAGGAGAGGTTAGCTAGTTGCTGTAAGTTATAGTTTGTTTAAGGGAATTTATTATTGGTATCCTGGTATCTAAAATAACTATAATATTTTATATATTTTTTATCTCACGTATACTAAGATTTGTAATTTATTACCTTTGGTTGTTAGAAAATCTTTTAATTTATTAAGTATTAAGATCAAATCTTGATTCATGTTTATAGTAATAAAGTTCATAATTCAGATTTTTCATTGCAAACTCTGTAATAATCTCTTTGGTAGTCTTGAGTTTGTTCTCAACTGCATTGTAACATTGTATTCAGGAAAAGGAATGAGTAATCCTTCACAAATGTCAAATTTTGCTTCAAGATCCAAGAGCATTCATTCACTCATTTATTTATTCATTATTTTATTCACTCAGTCATTCATTTACTCATTTATTTATTCATTCAGTCATTCACTCATTCATTCGTTGCTTCATTGTCTGGTACTTACTTTATCTAGCTCTGAATCAAGGATTAGCCAGAGTCTGTAGTAACTGTCAGTTGGGTGTAAGGCAGGGAAACTAATCCTACCTACACACACACCTGCAGCATATGTGTTGTATGTGGAAGGAAACAGGAGTATCTGAAAGAAAACAATACATGTACATGGAGGACATGAAGACTCCATTTGCAAGACACTATTTGAAGAATTCATGTTGACTCACCATAGGCAGTTTTAGTGAATGTGAAAACATTTAAAAATGTTCACCGAAGCTGCCTTCAGTGAACATCCTAAACACAGTTTTTTTCCCCAAGGGGAAAAGCTCCCACACAACTATCTCTTCCGCAAACTTACTATGATCATTTTAGATTTGCTGAAATTACCTCCGGCGACATGATGTAATCCACATCCGACAGTAGGACTGGGCAAAAAGTATTCTGAGGCAGAATGCTAACCTTTTAAATTATGATATAACTTTAACTGGGCATTAATCTTATTATGAAGCAGTCTGAGATGTTCAGTAAAGCAGATGGCTGCAGCCAGATACTCAGGTGTTTGAAATATGCAACTATTTACAAATGGCATTCTTTCTAATTAGTGATGCAATTTTGTACTCTGTCTTTGTAACTTTGACTACATCTTTTGAAATAGTGGGGGTGGGGTGGGGGGACAACCTGCAGCAATGCTTCAAAGGCAGTCTTTTACAGAGAGCAAGTCAGATATTCAAAATTCATCATTGGTCGAACTATGTCACATGACTGTGTGATTTCTTGCAATAAGTCACTGGGGAGGAATTGCATTTGCAAAATTACAGTAACTAAACAACAAAACACACATTCATATAAATTATACACAAATACACATGCTCACTGGGGTGTCTGACACTAAATCAGCAGGAAAAAACACTATCACTAAATACAGAAAAATACTTACCAAATGGTACACCAATGGGAAACAAGAAGCTCTGATGCAATAATGCAGAAACTAATCCATCTGCATATTGTTATAGTTAGGAATATGGTTATTTGTAAAGTAATATTTAGGGCTGGAGGTAGGGTTAGGGACAACATACGAATAATGTGGAGCAGGGGGTGTCCTACCTTACTTACGTGTGCTAACCCTTACTGTAGCCCTAACCCTAACTCCAAACTACGGATAGTAAGGCATATTTTTATCAACCAGAGGAGAAGTTGTAGGTAGCAATTAATAAAGAGCTGAAGGACTTTATCTGGGAGGGGGAAGATGGCAAGAGTCAAGTGGGATAAACTGATTCTTCCAGTAGAATGGGGCAGATTGGGATTACCCAATTTGAAGGGGTATTTCACAGCTACACAGTTAAGGCTCATATACATAGCACAAGCAGAAAACTATAATTCAAAGTGGAAAAGGATGATGATGAAATGGGGGAAGGTCAAGAAACAAGGTGAGACTGGGATTTTGGATGCAGACCTTTAAGGAGAATAAAAATAATCGTGCAGAATATTATATTCATAAAGTAATAATAGTACAGCATATAAAGTATTGCATGATAACTATAAGAATCAGTAAGAGGAGGTTAGAAAGGATTGGGAAGAGAGACTGGATAAGCAATTCATTAAGAAACAATGGGAAGATATACATATGTATGTCTCCCAAATATGCAACAAAATCTAGAAGATTTAGGATTTTTTTGACTGAAAATGTTTACATATATATTTTGATACCCCAAGTAAGCTCCAGGGAATTTTTCCTCAGGCAGACAGAACATGTTGGAGGTGTGAAGGGGAAGAAAGAGGTAATTGGGAACACATCTGCCAGGCTTGTGGTGAGTTGGTGGACTTTAAGGATTCCCTGCAGGAGCACTGTCAGAGATACTGGGTAGGTAGACTGGTCTGATGAGGGAGATGATTTTTCTAAGCTATAATATAGAATCGGAACTGCCTAGACATGGTAAGGACTTGCTGTGTATTATAATGATTGCTGCTGAAAAAGCAATTACTAGAAAATGGAAATCAAAATCTAAACCAACTATACTGGAAGTGGTGAATATAGTAACAGGGATAAAACAATTGGAACTGAGGTCTTTAGAATAGGGTAGGAGCACACTACACAGGAACATGGGAATTGTGAGAACAATATATACAAGGGAGGGATGAGGTTTAAAAAAGGTGGACTTAAATGATCTATGTAATGTTTGAGTGAGAAAGATTGGGTAGATTATAAGTGATGTATAATTTCAACTGGGAATGTGTCAGTATGGTTTGTGATGCAAAATGCTTGCAACTAGTATTGTGTTGGTGTGGTTTGTTTTCGTTTATATAAATGTATTATTGCCTATGTAGTACATGATGGTTTAATAAAGATATTTCTTGTTTAAAAAAAGGCAGGAATTTAATAATTTATAAAACATTGCTTAGGTTATATGATATATAGCAATATATGTGAAGTATGATGTTTATGTTAATATAGTTTGGTTACTTTTATATGAATGTAAACTTGACTATGTCACCAGTGATAATTCAATAAAGGCGTTTGGAAAAAAAAACTAACTCCAAACCAAAACATTACAGTAAGAATAACCCTATTCTTTAGGCATAATACTAAATAAGACACTTACACATGATACAGTAACTCTAATCCCATTGTATTAGTACATGTAACCTCTTCCATAACCCTAGGATACCCATACATATACACAGAAACGGAATACCCAAGCATCTGGCATATCTGGATGTTTTGGCATATCTAGACATTCAAAATACATGCATCCAAACTTTTCTATGTGCAATTTCTCCTGATAGATTGTGATCAGTCTGTTTCCAGGTATGCACTCACTGTATAATCTGAGTAAGGCTTGCAGGGTGTAAATGACTAGACTTCAGGTACTTGTGTCTTACATCATTCGCCAGCAGTTTATGAAACAAACAGGAATCATGGAGTGTGAAACTGCAGGCCAAGTAATCCAAAACTGTTTATTTCTTCTCTTAGCGCCTTGGCTCTACAGCCTTTTCAGAGTATAAAAACAAGTAGGAAAAAAGCACCCTTATATAAGAAAGACAATTAACTAATCATTAAGCAATTACATAATTAAACAACCCTATAACTTATTCCATTCACACAGTAATTAAATAAAATGCAGTGGACTGCCATGGGGACATCGTTTGCCCCATGTATGCAATTTTCTTTATGGGTCCATTTGACACTGAATATATTTTTGGTGTGGATTTTTTTAAGAAACATGTTATAAAGTATTTTAGATTCATAGATGACTTGATATTTATTTGTAAAGGGGGTTTGGAAATAGAAAATGATGTTATTTATAGTTTGCATAATAATAGATTTGATTTAGTAGCCTGAAGATTGGTCATAAATTACATTTTTAGATGTTAATGTTGGAAGGGGTAGTATCTGCTGTGGTGGTGCTGCGGTAGCATTGTCACCTCACAGTAAGACGCTGTCCGGTTCGATTCTCAGCTAGAGCGTCATCTGCGTGGAGACATGCGTGAATGGGTGTACCTTCATTGAAGGTTGTGCATCAGGGCTGGTAACTCGGCACGTAAAAATCAGCTGCCAATCATTAGCGGACCGGAGTTCCACAATGGCGACCCCTAACCGGGAAAAGCCGAAAGACACAACAACAATGTTGGAAGGGGTAGTGGGTGCTGGTGTGCATACTAAGGTGTACAGAAAATTTGATGATGGCAACCAATATTTGAATGGTCGAAGTTGCCATCCACATACCCTATCAGCCCTTCAATATGGTGAGTTTTTAAGATTACGTTTATGTAATGATGATGATGTGGAGTTTTATGAGGAGCTGCAGCATACTATAAATATGTTTGTAAAGAGACGATATGATGTGGAAAGTTTAAATAAGAATGTGGTTAATTTTACTAATAAATGTAATAAGAATTTTGAAATAAAAAATGTGGTAACTGTGTGGTTAGGGCCAGAGATACTGATAGACAAACAATTTACTTTGTGATTACATATAGCCCTTTTAGTGAGGTGGTAGTAAGTTTAGTGAAATATTATTGTTTTTTTTAACACAACATAAAGATTTTTGTAATGTACTAGAAGAGTCCAGGCATCTCTTACAAAACGGGAAGGAATATCATAGATATGATAGTCCATGGAAGGCTTTTGCCTCCTGTAGAGGTACCTGATAGGTACATATATAGGATGGGAACTGCTCCATGTGGGAGATGCTGTAGTTGTAAATATGTGGTAAAAGCTTCAATATAATTAATGGGAAGAAATATAGTGTGCAAGGTAATTTTAGCTGTGAATCAGAAGGGGTAGTCTATGCCTTGAAATGCCCATGTAATAGGTTTTACATTGGAGAAAGTAAAAGGGCATTCAAAGTGAGACTACAGGAACATTTATGGGACGTAAGGAAAGTCAGGTTAGAAAGTCTCATTGCAGCTCATTTTAAGACTCACCATCATATGAATGAAGAAGGGCTTCAGGACACAGTCCTAGATCAAGTTTGGTGTGAAGATTAAATCTAAGTTACTGTATAAAGAATCTGTTTTTATACTTAAATATGATGCATTGTCCCCTAGAGGTCTGAATCTAGAATGCAATTGGAAAGTAGCATGAAGTTATTGGAAAGAGTAGTGGAAGCTAGGTTAAGAAGGGACATGATGATTAATGATCAGCAGTATGGTTTCATGCCGGGAAAGAGCACTACAGATGTGATGTTTGCTCAGAGAGTGTTGATGGAGAAGTACAGAGAATGTCAGAAGGAGTTGCATTGTGTTTTTGTAGACTTAGATAAAGCATATGACATGGTGCCTAGAGAGGAGTTGTGGTATTGTATGAGGAAGTCAGGAGTGTCAGAAAAGTATGTAAGAGTGGTACAGGATATGTACGAGGGTAATGTGACAGCAGTGAGGTCTGCGGTGGGAGTGACGGATGTGTTTAAGGTGGAGGTGGGGTTACATCAAGGATCAGCTCTGAGCCCTTTCTTATTTGCAATGGTGATGGACAGGTTGACAGACGAGATCAGACAGGAGTATGATGTTTGCAGATTACATTGTGATCTGTAGTGAGAGTAGGGAACAGGTGGAGGAGACCCTAAAGAGATGGAGATATGCTCTGGAGAGAAGAGGAATGAAGGTCAGCAGGACTAAGACAGAGTATATGTGTGTGAATGAAAGGGAGGGATAGAGGGATGGTGAAGATGCAAGGAGTAGAGGTGGTGAAGGTGGATGAGTTTAAATACTTGGGGTCAATAGTTCAGAGTAATGGTGAGTGTGGAAGAGAGGTGAAGAAGAGAGTACAGGCAGGATGGAGTGGGCGGAGAAGAGTGTCAGGAGTGATTTGTAACAGACAAGTACCTGTAAGAGTGAAAGGGAAGGTCTACAAGAGGGTAGTGAGACCAGCTATGTTATATGGGTTGGAGACAGTGGCATTGACAAAAAGGCAGGGGTTTGAGCTAGATGTGGCAGAGTTAAAGATGTTAAGATGCACTGGGTGTGATGAGGGTGGACAGGATTAGGAATAAGTATATTAGAGGGTCAGCCCAGGTTGGAAGGTTTGGAGACAAAGCCAGAGAGGCAAGATTACGTTGGTTTGGACATGTGCTGAGGAGGGATGCTGAGTATATTGGGAAAAAGATGCTAAGGATGAAGCTACCAGGTAACAGGAAAAGAGGAAGGCCTAAGATAAGGTTTATGGATGTGGTAAGAGAGGACATGCAGGTGGTTGGTGTGACAGAGCAAGATGCAGAGGAAGAAATGGAAACAGGTGATCCGCTGTGGCGATCCCTAACGGAAACAGCCGAAAGAAGATGATGATGACTATGTGACTGGGATAATTTAGAGGGTTATTTAATTATGTAATTGTTTAATGATTAGTTAATTATCTTTGTTGTATAAGGGTGCTTTTTTCTGCTTGTTTTTATACTCTGAAAAGGCTGTAGAGCCAAGGCACTAAGAGAAGAACTAAATAGTTTTGGATTACTTGGCCTGCAGTTTTGTGGTTTTGGACTTTTATTTTTTGGTATTGTTGTTGTGGAGCTGATGAATCATGGAGTAACCTGCCATGCTATACTAATTAAAATGTAATTTTCCCTTCCCAGGCATCTACAATGAGAAACAAGGTATGACTTACTTATAACCTTTTGATTATATCTCTTCAGTCATAAAATGTGACTGCAGAGATTAGTGAAACAAAATGTGGTATATTATTCATTATAGCTGCAGTATACAGTCTACAGGCTGGTAACCCACTCTGCAGTTTGGATTCCAAACTTTCAAAAGGTCTTGTCCATTATAGAGACACCTCACTTGAAGATAAGATATCTTCATTCATCCCAGGCATGGAGGATAGACAGTCTTCAGTTGATACAAAGAAATACTCTAGTAGTTTGCCTGACCTATCCACTCTCAGCAGCTGAAAAATTTGGGGAGGGGAGAAATCTTCTTTATCAAAATCTAGTGATTTTTTTTTAATTTGGAGAAGCTTGTGATGGCTGTTGATATGGAAAGGGATAGTGTCTCCCTCTCCTTCCATGTTGATGATTCTGCTTTTAGCAACCTTACTCATGAATGTTGTCAGTTGCTAGCAGCATAGGCTGTACACATCCTGAAGTCATTTACAGGAGGCATGTTGAGCCCTAGATCAGACTTTCAGAATAGTGCCCCACCACAGTTGATACATTCAGCAATGTTCTGAAGTTTGTTTGTGAACACCAGTGCACCATGAACCTTGTCCTCTGGATGACAGGCAAAAGTCTGCATATAATGTAGCAAGTCTGCTGTGTAAGTTGACACCTCTAAAGCAGGTGCATGAATCTCAGCATCAGCACTAAAATGCAAGCCATAGAATAACAGTTCTTTCCGCCACTAGCAAGTCTTTGGCATTTTTTTCTAATGAAGGAGTATATGGTCAGGTCTTCCTTCTTGCAAATGAAGATGCTGAACTGTTTGATGTATGTGCTATATTTCTAGAGGGAAGTCTGAGAGCCTTGGAAATACTTGACCAGCTCACCAATGTTAAAACTGAAGACACAGTGAATACCCAGCAGCTGTAACATATGTGCACATGCTAGTTACAGAATGTTGAATAGGTAGTTGTATCCTTAAGGAGAGTTGCCAGAAGCTAGGTCTGTGAGTGATGCAACTACTTCATCAGAGCAATGACTACTTCATCACTAAGCTCCCCTATTTTTATTTGCAAGATTTTTTTTATTTATTTAAGATGGATTATTAATTTAAATCTGGATAACTTTTCCATTCTCCTGGTAGCTCATATAGTAGTATACTGTATACAAGCAGACTTGCATTTTCCATTGGGAAAAAAGTCATCTGGGGATGTGGTGATGTAAGGTATTGCCAGCTATGCCAGGAGAAGTAGGGAAGTGGAAGTGTAACATATGCCAACATAGCTAGCTGTAGTTTCAGAAAGAATTATATGTCATTTGTATATCAAACTGACCTGTACATGTGCTTGTGTTGAAACTGTATTTGTAAAGCTGCTTGTGTTAAAATGTACCAACAGTGGGTCCTGCTGGACAGAAAAGAAATACACCTGTATGTCAGACTGTACTGTAACTGTTGAAATGACTATATTGTAAGAGAGGATACTGAAAGAGAAGAAATTAATCTCAGCCTAGATAACTTTGAAAAATAGTCTGAAATTAAATTACCTGGTTTAGACCATAAAAAGATTGTTTCTTACAGTTCTGACTGCAGCCAGAGATGAAATGCCTGTGAAAACCAGGACTAGGAATCCTACTGTATTGTCCTTAGGGGTAAACTAATTGCTACCCTGGAAGAATGGAAGCTTTTGAAATGGTTTTATAACTTCCAGATGCTATAACACATCTTGGAAAAACTCTGTGTGTGTGTGTTATGACACACGTGTGTTAGATTCTGGTTCTGTTTCTAGTAAAGGGGTAGTGTGGGAACCAGAAGTCAGATTACCAGATGGCTGTGATGTCATTCTGTAGAAGTCTCAGAGCAGTCTGCTTTTGAAACCTGACAATGAAGGACCACTCACCTACATCATCTTGCCTTGCTTCAGTAAGTAACCAGGGATTAGTAATTCTTTAGCTCAGTCAGGAAAATATAGTGAGATTAGGTAAGTACTGTTTTTCTGTATCTGTGTGAATCTATCCATCTGTGTTATTTTTAATATTTCTGGTGATTGAAACTCTGGTGTTTATTGTAAAAAGATATTTAGTATTTTCATGTTCTTTTATTATTTATTATTAAATATATTTAAACTTTTCATTGTGACTGTCTTTTAGAGAATATTTAACCTTTGAGAATACTTATATTTATTTGATGACACTGTGGCTGCTTCTGAAAGACTTGTTGCATTGGTCAAATACTACCATTTTGTATTAGTAGTAATTTTACTCAGTATAATTGGGTACCCCTGTAACAGCCTTGGAGTAGCTGGCTTTGTAGTGCTCTGGTGGCAGTATCCACCTTATAGTCTGGAAAGAGGGGGCATAACTGGTAAATCTGTGCCAGCCTTTCCCGTGTGTGTGTGTGAGAAAATCAAATTTCAAAGAGTGTATGTGTCAGCTACTTGGAGCAGAGACATAGAGCACTGGTTTTACAGGGAGGGTGGTGGAAGACTTGGTTTGGAATACTCAGCTGAGGACTCAACTCTACAGCTGTGGTCAGTCTGGAGTCTTATTTGGGACCTGGTAAGAATGAGGGAAACCCAGCCCCAGGACGGGAGTGTTTTCCCTGTGTGATCTTAAGGGAAACTGCTTGGTGCAGAGGGCTCCATATGGAAATACTCTGTGTATCTACTTTTGTTTCAAGTAAACGTCCCTCACCAGTGTCAGTGGTGAGGATTGAGGCTCCTGTATTACTGGCCCAGAGGAGGGGCATCACTTATTGGTGAGCAGTGGTGTGGATATTAATTGAACTTCTGTTGCCTGTAGGCAGTTGTCACTGAAGGTGTGTGTACTGTTAGCAGCCACAAGATAAACATACAGAGTTTCATGTTCACAACAGTTTTATTTATTTTTTTGTTAGTTTAGTTTAGTCAGGGAAAGTAGGCAAATATGTCAGCAGAGGATTATGGCAAGATGACAAAGAACCAGTTGGGCAAGGTGTGTGAAGCCAAAGGACTGATACATGCCAAACTGACTAAGGAGGAAATTATTTCAGTCTTAGTTGCAACTGTAGCCCAGACCCACAACCAGGAGGATAACCAGTCTGGTGATGGGAATTTACAGCCCTCAGAAACAGGACAGTTCACCTTTTCCTCAGAGGACTTAAAAACCCATCTGGAGTTAAAGAGACTTGAACTGGAGGTCAAACATTTGGAATTATAATCAGCAGAGAGAGAGAGACTGTGATGTTTGGAGGCTGAAGAAAATGAGAAACAGTGCCAACAAGAAAGGGAGATGCTGACTCTGCGCCCGGGTCATGGAGGTAATGGGGAAGGGAATAACCGAACCCCAGAAGCAATAAAGGTCAGTAAATTTATTTTACAATTTACAGGGGGTGATAATTTTGATAGTTTTATTCCATGGAGTAAACAGTATAATGTTGAACAAGGGCTCTGGGTACGGTTCCTGACCCCCTTACTCCATGTTAAGCTATAACTGCTGTTTCTAAACTGTCTGATATTGATTGTTTAACTTTATCATAGGTTAAGCAATGTTTACGGAATGTTTTAAGTTAACACCTGAAGCTTACAGAAAATGTTTCATGAGCATAGACACAAGGCAGATGAAAGTATATGCAATTATATTGCTAAGTTAAGCACTTATTTTCATAGGTGGGTGAGTGGTGTCAGGTCACCACTTTTGAAAAGTTGGCAGACTTTTTGGTGAGGGAACAAGCTCTTAGCACTTTGTCTGAGGACATGAGAATGTGGTTGGCAGACCAGGGGTGTAACTCTGGAGATGAGTTGGGGGAAAAAAGGAGATCTCTACTTAGCAAGCAGGGCATCACTGTACAAGAAGGGGATACCCAGTGCTGCACATGGATATAAGAGAACCCATGGTGGGCTGCCTAAACCACACCAACAGAGTCCACCAGTAACAGGGGAAGCCACAAGTTCAGGTATATAGCCAGGATCAAGGATTAGATGTTTTAAATGTAACCAGTTGGACCATGTAGCATACAGATATCCATGGATGCAAGGTGGGGAACAAAAGGTGGGGGAGCCAGCAAGTGGGAATAACAGTATGCCAATGGTAAGTTGTCTGGAGACAACAGGTGTACCAGACTATCGCTGGAGTTTATATCCTATCTTAGTGGATGGAAAACAGGCCACTGCTAAGAGAGAGAGAGCGAGCCTCTGACATAACCATTATGAAGTCTGCAGTGGTTAAAATGAGCAGTACTTGCTTGGACAGTCCACTCCAGTCAGAGCATTAGGAGGGACCCCATTCCAAATGCCTCTGGCCAGGGTTCACTTTGACTGGGAGGGTAGAAAAGGAAGCAAACAAGTAGGTGTGTTTAAGGATATCTCTGCAGATGTCTTGATAGGGAATGATTTTGATAGTGCAGTACCATGTGTGCATGCAGTTACATGTAGTCAGACTTGGATACAGGCATGTGGGGCTAGTAGCCTTGGGGAGACCCAGACCCCACACTTGAAGCCAGGGCTGGTGAGGTAGCTATTTCAGGGAGGGAGCTACCCAGTAGCAGTGAGCCAGAGGGTGAGCCACAGCTCCTGGTAGGTACTGATGTTCCCTTGGACAGAGTGACTGCAAGGGCAGAGGTGAGTGGTAGTACCCAGGCTGACAGTGGGGCACCACTGTCAGAAGGTACCAGACTTCCTCTGGAAGGGGTGCTGAGAAGGATCACAAAGACAGAGTTGAGAGAGGCTCAGCTCTCGGATTCAACACTAAGAGGCTTGATGGAGGTAGCTAGGGAGGCACCTGATTCTCAATGAAAGGGGCAGTCTATATACTGGAACAAAGGGCTATTTTATACAGAGTGGACCCATGAGAGAGGGCTAGAGGGTGAGATAATACAGTAGTTGGTGGTGCCCAGAGCCTACCATCTGGCACTCCTACGCTTAGCCCATGACATTTATTTTCCAGGTCATATGGGCATAAAGTATACCAACAAACATATTATGCAGAACTTTTATTGGCCCAGGATTGCAAGGGATGTAACAGGGTACTGCAGAACCTGTGAGCAGTGCCAAAAAGGAGGCAATAGGAGACAAGGTCAAGGCCCCTTTGATGCCTTTGCCTGTAATGGAGGAGCCATTTTAGAGGCTAGCTATGGATATTATGGGGCTTCTGAGTACTCCAAGTTCCAAAGGGAAGAAGTATATCCTGGTGGTTGTAGATTATGCTACTAGATACCTAAGGTGGTAGCTCTGTCCTCAATCGAGGCAGAGAAGATGGCAAATGCTTTGCTAGAAATTTTCAGCAGGGCAGGTTTCCCGAGAGTCTTGTGGAGTGGTTAAACTCTGCACTAAAGACCATGTTACGGGCATTTTCAGACCAGTTTAAGAGAGAGTGGGACAAACAATTGCCCCATCTGCTATTTGCATATAGAGAGGTACCCCACGAACCCACAGGTTTTTCACCATTTGAGTTGCTGTACGGGCATATGGTGAGGGGGGCCTTTAGATTTCATTTGTGATGAGTGGGAGGGTGAGTGTGAATTCCACAAGGAGTCTGTTGTGGCATATGTCTTAAACCTCAGGACAAGGCTAGGGAACTAATGGGCTTGGCCCAGGAGAAGCTGTCAGGAGCCCAACAGCACAAAAAGGTCTGGTATGGCAGGAATGCTCAAGCCTGAGAGTATGCTGTAGGAGAGCAGATTATGGTGCTCTTTCCTGTCAGATACAGTAAGCTGCAGGCAGCTTGGGAAGGGCCCTTCAAAGTGGTAAGGAAGGTCAGTGATTTTAACTACATGGTAAACCTGCTATGTAGGAGGCAGGGGCATAAATTGTACCATGTTAACATGATGAAGCCTTACTATGATAGGGAGGCCGTGGTGCTGAGTATATGCAGTGGATAGCAGGGGGAGTCTGAGGAGGATGTGGTGATTGATCTCCTCAGTTAGGCTCGGACACCTCAGTGGAAAGGACAGCAATATCCCAGTGGCTACTCCTTACTCAGGTTTAAGAATTCTGAGCAGTGTTACAGGTGTTTGGGAGCATGTTCACCTCTGCCCACCCACCTTGTGCAGCACCATGTGGATGCAGGACCCCAAAGGCCTATCAAACATGCCCCTTACAGGGTGTCTGAGCAAGTCAGACAGACTCTGAGGGAGGAGATACAAGAAATGTTGGAACTGGGGGTAATTGAGGAGTCCAGCAGTCCCTGGGCCTCCCCAGTGGTGCTGGCACCAAATAAACATGGCAGCATCAGGTCCTATGTGGGCTACAGAAAACTAAATAGTCACACAGAGTCAGATGCTTATACCATAACTAGGACAGATGAAGCTTTAGAGCAGTTGGGTCGGGCTAAATATCTGACCACTAATGATCTGACCAAGGGCTAATGGGAGGTGCCCTTGACTCCCACTGCTAGAGAGATGTCAGGCTTTGTGACTACTTTCGGATTACATGAGTTCACAAAGATGCCCTTTGAAATGACAAATGTCCCAGCAACCTTCCAGGGGCTGGTGTATCACATCGTAGTAGGAGCAAGAGATTATGCCCTTGCTTACCTGGATGATATTGCTACCTACAGTCACTCCTGGCAAAATCACCTCCATGATTTCAGAGAGGTCCTGAGCAGACAGCAAAGGGCAGGGTTGATCATTAAGCCCAATAAGTGTCAGGTGGGTATGGCAGAGGTCTCCTACCTGGGACATAAAGTGGGGAGTGGTAAATCAGGCCAGAATCTGCCAAAGTGAAAGCTATTCTGGTGTGGCCTGCCCCTTTTACCAAAAAGCAGGTGAGAGCAGTCTTGGAGACAACAGGGCACAGTAGAAATTTCATTCCCAATTATAGTACAATAGCTGCTCTCCTCACAGACGTGACAAGGAAAAAACAGGCCATATAAGGTAGTGTGGACCCCAGCCTGTGAGCAGACATTCCAAAAACTTAAAGGGGCTTTGGGAGGACCCCCTGTGTTAAATAGTCCAGATTTTAGCAAAGAAATTTGTTCTGCAGGTGGATGCTTCAAGCCATGAGGTAGGGGGCTGTACTCAGGCAGGTTTCCTCACTGAGAGAAGAGCACCCAGTTGTTTATCTCAGCCATAGACTCCAACCTATGGAGGGATGTTATGCAGCAGTAAAAAAAGAATGTCTAGCCATAGTATGGGCACTGCAGAAACTTCAACCCTATCTGTATGGAAGGAACTTCACTCTATTTACAGATCACAATCCTTTAACATGGCTACATCTAGACAGCCAGCAAAATGCCAAGTTATTAAGGTGGAGCCTAAAGTTGCAGACATATGATATGACAGTGCAGCACCATAGTGGGGTCAGTAATGCCAATGTATATGGGCTCTTAAGATAGGGTATGGTTTAATATGCTCCCAGACTGGCTCATGTCCCTCAAGCCACATTTCTTAAGGGTCACATGGAAAAACTAGCTTAAGTCTTCCAAGGGGGGAGAGATGTGATGATGTGAGGTATTGCTAGATATGCCAAGAGAAGTAGGGCAGTGGATGTGTAACATATGCCAGCATAGCTAGCTGGAGTTTTGTAAAGAATTATATGTCATTTGTATATCAAACTGATTTGTACAGGTGCTTGTGCTGGAAATGTATTTGTAAAGCTGCTTGCGTTGACAATGTACAAACAGTGGGTACTGCTGGACAGAAAAGAAATATACCTGTATGTCAGACTGTATTTTAACTGCTGAAATGACTATATTGTAACAGAGGATATTAGAAAAGAAGAGATTAATCTCAGCCCAGCTAACTTTGAAAAAAATAGTCTGAAATTAAATTACCTAGTTTAGGCCATAAATATTGTATCTTACAGTTCTGACTGCAGCCAGAGACGAAATGTTTACAAAAACCAGGACTAGAAATCATATTGTATTGTCTTTAGGGCTGAATTAATTGCTACCCTGGAAGGGTGGAAGCTTTTGAAATGGGTTTATAGCCTCCAGATGCTATAACACATCTTAGTAAAGCTCTGTGAATATGATGGCACACGTGATAGATTCTGGATGTTTCTAGTAAAGGGGGTAGTATGATAACCAGAAGTCAGATGACACGATGTATGTGATGTAATTCTGTAATCCAGCACTGAAATTATGTTTTAATACTAGGTGAGACAGAAGTCTCAGAGCAGTCTGTTTTTGAAACCTGACAAAGAAGGAGCATTCACCCACTTCATCTTGCCTTGCTCTAGTAAGTGAACTAGGGGACAGTTAATTCTTTAGATCAGTCAGAAAAATGTAGTGGGATTAGTTAAACATTGTTTTTCTGTATCTGTGTGAATATTTCCATCTGAGGTTATTTTTAATATTTCATGTGATTTAAACTCTGGTGTTTATTGTAAATAAATATTTAGTATTTCATGTTCTTTTCTTATTCATAGGTTCATAGGTTTATACTAGGCTATCTGCCCTAAGGCATTTATAAGCCTAGCCCAAATTTTTGTGGCTTACGCCACCCCTTATATGAAAAAATGCTGTGCCCATTAGTTTGTTGTGCCTCTGTCCAGCAGTGACACAGAGATGATTCCCGGGATAAACCTACGATCTCCCATCCACAGGTCAAGATTTCTCTTGAACAGAGCCAGCGAGGTGCTCTGCCTCACATGGATCGGGATTTTATTCCACAGCATAGGGAGTCTCTGAGTGATAAATCTATTCCCTCCAGCACGTCCTATTTATATCCGTGCTAAGGTTTAAGTCGCTTGCTCTAGTGGTTTTGGTGGATTTGGATTTTTTGAGGTGGAGCATGTCCATTAATTCCGGGTTGGACATGGCCTTGTATGTCAGGCACATGTCACCTCTGAGCAGATGGTATGCAACTGAATAGAGCTGGAGTTTCTTCAATCTGGCAGCATATGACAGATTTTGGAGTCCCTTTATCCTTTTGGTGAGGAACTTTTGGGGTCTCTCCAATTGCTGCAGATGTCGGGTGAGATACATCCAGAATGGGGCATTGTACTCGATCATTGGTCTGATAAGTGAAGAGTACAGGGGAACAATGACCTCACTAGATCTGGATATGAATCCCTTCATGATCAGGTGGGCAATGTAGAAGGTCTTTCTAACCACTTTAGCAACGTGAGTGTCAAAAGAAAGGCCACTGTCAACCTGGGTCCCCAGGTCCCTGATAACCTCTTCTGTGCTTAGTGGATTGCCACCTATATGGTAGCTTGGGGTTACCTTGTTTTTCCCGAAGGGTATGACTATACATTTTTTGGTGTTTAACTTTAGGCCATGGCTCTGGCACCAGCTATCTGTTTCCTTGAGTCCCTTCTGAAGGATATCCGTGTCCGATGCACTTTCCACTATGGCGCCCAGTTTGCAGTCGTCTGCAAACTTTGTCAGCCAAAGTCCTTATTAAATATATTTACACTTTTCATTGTGGCTGGTCTTATAGAGAATATTTAACCTTTGAGAGTACTTATATTTATTTGGTGATACTGTGGCCGCTCCTGAAAGCCTTGCTGCATTACTCAAACACTACCATTTGTATTGGTATTACTTTTTCTCAGTATAATTAGGTATCCTTGTAAGATCACCAAACAAGGATCCTTGTAAGATCCTTAGAATAGCTGACTTTTTAGTGATCTGGTGGCACTATCTACCTTATAGTCTGGACAGAAAGGGCATAGCTGGTAAATCTGTGCCCGCCTTTCCCAGTTGTGTGTGTGAAAATCAAATCTCAAAGAATGTAGACTCAATTCTACAGCTGTGGTCTGTGTGGAGTCTTATTTGGGACCTGGTGAAAAAGAGGGAAAACAAGCCCCAGGATGGGAGTGTGTTCCTTGTGTGCTCTTAAGGGAAATTGTGCTTGGTGCAGAGAGCTGCATCTGGAAATACTGTGTGCATCTATTTTTGTTCCAAGTGAACATCCCTCACCAGTGACAGCAGTGTGGATTGAGGCTCTTGGATTACTGGCCCAATGGAGGGATGTCACAGGTCTGTTTTTAAAAAGAGCTCAGAATTTGGACAGATACCCCACTAAAAACAATTATGCCTTGTAACACCTCTTTTTGTTGTTTGGGGGGGGGGGTAAAAATTGTGCTGTTAAGGGAATAGCTGGGCTGTAAGTTCAAGTAGTAAACACCTACATCCAGGTACAAAGGTACCCGAGGCAAGCTAGCATAATGAGGGCTAAAGCTGCCTGCTTCAAAAAAAGAAGCTAAAAGGAGTTAAATAAAATATGAGTGTGACTCGTGAATGGTTTCAGTTCATTAATGACTTGTTTTTAAAAAATATTTTTTTCGTAGTTTATTAATATTTATTTTTTCCATTCTGATTAACATCACTAGTTGAGGCTGTGGGAATGGGTAGTTACCATATTTTATAGGTTCATAGGTAGGTACTAGGCTATTGGTCCTAGGGCCTATATAAGCCTAGCCAAAAAGGTACCCTGGCTTTCACCACCCAAGAAAATTATTTTCCTGTGCCTGTATTTAATGTGTTTTGTTTAGGACTGGAATTCATTTACTGATAATGATGTGAGGACTAAAGAGTTTGTTGATAGACTGGTTTATTATTTCTTAAGCACTGTTGTAACTAAACAAATAGTGCATTTAAACAAATACTCAAATTTACACGACCATGTTATTACCTGGCAGAAATTGTTTTCTTTTTGATTTTGCTATTGCCTTAGACATCATTTTTGCAACTAACCAAATGTGCATTACTCTGCGAGGAGGTATTGATATCTTGATGAATCCTGGTAAACAATTATGAACATTTATTATGAGTATAACATAGGAAAGTGTTCAGCAATGGCTGTTAAATTGCCTTTTTGGCATTTATTGTGAGAAACAACTGTGGAAACACAGATTTCTGTCCCTAAAGAAAAAAATACATACAGATAAGCAAACCAATAATAATGTTTGCATTTTATTGCATAGGTATTCACTGTCTGAATTTACTTAATCATGATAGCATGGAGTAGGCTATCATACAAATTTTGGAAACTTCAAGGCTATTGGATCTTGTGACCATTACGCCTTGTCAGTTCCCACCCTAGACTATGCCATCCTTCTCAATGAAGGTTTTGCTCATCATGCCCAGGGTAAATTTCTGAATATCCTTCGAAATTATCCAGGTCGTTTGAAGGAGTATAGTATATCACACTACTTTATCTGTGGGCTGTGGGGTGGGGAGTCTACTTCAGTGGTGAGGGAGACTCTAAGTCATCAATCTCTCTCTCCAAACATTTTCTAAGGGCTGTATACCTTTGAAATCATTCAAAAGTTGCTGCTTAGTCGCTTTGCTAATATTTATAAATCGTTAGCGGGAACAGCTGGTATAGTTTCTAAATATTTGTACTGTTGGTTGGATATGTATTTTCACAAGGTGTGAGATTATGAAATCTGCAGAGTAAAAACAACAGTTGTTCAGATGCCAAAAAAAATTAAGTAAGCAAGTCAAGTCCCTCTTGCACTCACAATATTACTCCTGGAAGTAGTCACAGACAGTGTGCGAGTAGGTGTAAGTACAAATAATTATATTTAATCTAATTACTGAAGGCTTGCATTGTCTGCCCAAAAAACTGGAATTACTTCTATGACTCCTATAAAGTTGTCCTAAAGCACAAGTAGATAATACTGTTTTTAAAAAGGTTTGTTTTCAGAAATGTTGTAATTATTCTGTTGATAGCAATATTCATCTCTGACAAATAATATATTTGATATTCCTTCATAACAAACCAGTGACCTAGGCAGCTGTTGGATCGGGTGATCTGGGATAAGAATATGATTCCACTTATTTGACTAAAATATTATTTTCAGTATGCACAATATCAAACAAAAACAGCAATGCTGCTACTACAGCTACTACTAATAATAAAAATAATAATATTAATAATAGCATTATCAACAACAATATCCAGTGATAGGCTGTCTTGTCAGTAGACTATAAGTGACCATTTTACAAGATTGTGAAGTATTATTCATTAGTCATTGTTGCAGTCTGCATAATTTACAGGCTTTTATTGATCCTGAATGTTCCTTATATGTTAGGTGGTGTGCAATTCTAGTATTCCCGGGAGGTCATGAGCATGATTCATGTATCATGTTTTGTTTCAGGTGTAAACTCAGACTTAAATTTAAGTGGGGTTGTAAGAAGGACTTTATTTAAACTATATGTACAATTTATTTTAAACAAATTAGAGTAGCTATGCTACTTAGAGAAAACTACACATTTCCTCCTTATTTTTTGTGTGTATATTGGTGACATATAATTCAATGAGTGTTCAGTGCATTGAATGAACTGAGTACCTACAGTAGTGAGCATATGTGCATCTTATCATATATTACTGGGATTGCATTGTGAAGATCACAATTCAGTAATGTTAGTAAATTTGCCCTTTTCCCCTTATTGTGAAATCTGAAAATTTGTATATCTAACTAAAAATGTGTGTGTTTGTGTGTGTAGGTTATAGGCATGCTTATTGTAGTATATTTTCCCTTGAGATGCAAAATCAGACTTGCATTCTCAATATATTGTTTTTTTTATAGCTGTTGATGCGATCAACCTACACCCATATTATATATATATATATATATATATATATATATATATATATATATATATATATATATATATAAAATACATTTGTTATTATAAGCAGTCTTTTATTTTTTTAACGTGAAGACATCTCTGAAGGAAATAAATGCACATTTATACATAGAATTATCAAACTATAATGTGTCTGTCCAACTTGCATGAACTTTTGCCCTCAAAACTGCGACACATGATATCATGCATAATGCTTCACATGTTGGCAGAATTGGATTCTGCATTGGTTTGCACCAAATTCTTCATCATGGACAAAGCCACTGGCTTACTTTTAATAAAATAATGAAGACTCATTTTCATTAGCTGAAATTCCAGGTGATGTTGGTAATTGTTATACTGGTTTCTAGTCAGCACAGTAATTCTGTTTTTAATTTTTGTGGTTTATCCAAACATATCAAAAACAGATTTGTTTGTGTACTTGTAAGAGTTTAAAAAACACATTTTAAAACAGTAAAGAAAACTATTAGGAGAAATTCAAGTTTTATTGAAAGAGTAACCTAAGGCCAGATTCATAAAAAACACAAAATGTACACTGCAAGTACACTTAGTATAACCTTCCTAAGTGAATAGATAGCAAGCATTGTGGTAAGGATGTTACTGAATTCAGAAAGTGTACACATGATGTACATTGTGGTAACCTTTATGAATCTGGCCTGTAGTCTAAAATGTCATTCTCTTCTTTCTCTCTTTTTCTTCTGTTAAACTATAGAAAATTGTTTGCCTGCATTTCTCAATGCTGGTATGCACAAAAGACAGAGCCCCTTAACACTTTTCACATGTGGTGACTGCCCCCTTCACCCACTCAAGCTATATCTCTATTTTCTGTATGTGTGGTGTACTGAAGCAACAATATGCTAATGCAAGTAAAGATTTGACATTTCTGACTTAATTCTCATTGGTACCAATCAGTATTTGAAGATCAATATTATATTATAATCAGGGCTGTCACCAAGCTTACGGAGCCTATAACAAGAGATCCTATACAGGTATTAGAAATATTTTGGAAATTCTATGAAAGTCTGTATAAAGCAGAAAAATATGGAAATCAAGAAAAGGGACAAATGGAAATGTTTGTAGAAGAATTAAATATGCTAAGGTTAGAGGCAGATGAAGCTCAATTACTAACAGGATAGGAGGGGATAAAATAAAAATGGTGATGTACAACAAATCTACAGGAAAGTTCCCAGGAACAAATGGTATTCCTGTGGAAGTCAGGAAGATAGAAGGGAAAAAACTCATAAAGATGTGGAAGGTATTATTTAACAGTATTTTAAGAGGAGAGGAAGTATCAGCATCCTGGAAGAAAGAGGTAGTAGCTGTAATACCTAAAGAGGGTAATGATCCATTAGATCCAGCTTCAAACAGGCCCATTTCAATACTAGGCCATGATTATGGAGTATTTATGTCTATAATGGCTAAAAGAATGGCAAAAGTAATGCCACAATTGATAGATATGGATCAATGTGGTTTTGTGGAGGAGAGGCAAACATATAACAACATTAACAGAACATTGATGATCCAGAGGGAAGCAGAATGTAAGAAAGTACCACAGTTGTTGGTGGGTCTTGATGCAGAGAAAGCATTTGACGGAGTAAGCTGGGACTTTATGAGCAGGGCAATGGAAGCATTTGCATTCCCTGACAAAAATATAAGGTTGATTAGCATGATATATGAGGGATCAGAGGCAAAAATTAAATTGGGTAGGTTCCTCTCTGATAGAGAGTCACAGGCCAAGGACAACCACCAAGCATTCTTTAGCTATGTCTGCAACCTCAAAGGCAATACACAATTGTGTACAGAGCTCATTGTAAATAGAGCCACCTATATTGTGCCAGAAGATATAGCAAACCTCCTGGCTGATAAATTCAGCTCCAACTTTACTCCTCTCTCCCCCTCAATGTTCCCTCAGGAAACATCATCAAATACAGTATCACTATATTCGATGATATTTCATCAAATACGTCACTAGGGAACAGGCCCTTAATGCTCCCTCTAAGACCAAGAACACTGCACCAATGGGCCCAGACAATATCCCAGGATGCCTTCTAAAAAGCATGAAACATGACCTATCAGGGCCTCTGGAATTACTATTTAACTGTAACCTCCAAACAGGCTGCGTGCCTCATGAATATAGAAAGGGGACAGTCATCCCTCTGCACAAAGGTGGACCATCTACAGACCTTGGAAACTACAGGCCCATAAGTCTCACTAGTCTTATATGTAAAGCCATGGAAAGAAGTATCATGGAGATGACCAGTAGAGATATAATAAACCTCCAGACACTGGAACCAACCCAGTTTGGTTTCATCAAGGGCAGATCATGCCCACTTAACCTGGTGGACTTCTCTGAGAAGGTCACCAAAGCAATGGATGAGGGCAAAATCATTCACACTGCCTACTGATTGCCCCACAGGCCTTAATACAATGGTCCCACTTAAACCAATATAAAAGAACAGACGTCTTACTATAAGTTGAGTAAAGGAGGCTTGTCATTTCTAAAAACCATGATTGGTTGTATGACATTAGATTGGTTACTGAGTAGGTGTTGCCTGCAGTATATGGTTTAGCCAAAATACACAAGACTTTGGATGACCCCTCGCTAAGAATGATTGCGCAGGAAGAGGCCGGATAACTGAACCACTATCCATTTATGTTGAAAATGAGCTGAAGAAGGTCCTAACATTGGTGGATAGTGTTTTAAAAGACACAGGGAGCTTTTTAGAAAGTGTGTCTATGAAAACCAAAGATATGGGTAATTTTTCAGATTTAATCCTGGTAACCATGGACGTTAATAGTCTGTTTACAGTTATACCTAATGGCTATGGAATGGAAGCAATTAGAGAGTGTCTTGTACAAACAGGATTTGATTCCGACCTAATTTGCTCTCTGCTGGAATTAATTCTGGAAAATAAAGTTTTTGCTTATGGAAATAACTATTTTTGGCAAGTAATGGGGGTAGCTATGGGTACCCCTTGCACTAATATTTATTCAAATCTAGTCTTAGCAAAATGGGAGAAGAATCATACTTTGCATGCCATCAACCCCTGGTTTGGACATTTGGTGTATTATGGTCGTTTTGTGGATGATATCTTTGTACTTTGGAAAGGAGATGAAAGAGAACTTGATATGTCCGCAGAATATCTGAAAAACACCATGGATTTCCTTGAATTTAAGATAGCTTATTCAAAGGAAGAGATTGATTTCTTGGATGTTAAAGTAACCCTACATCCTAGGCTAGGTCTACATATAAAAATGCACAGGAAAGATACATTGAAGAACCATTACATGCACAGAAATAGTATGCACCCAGGTCACATTTTCAAAAACATCATGGAAAATCAAGTGCAATGTATATCTAGACTCTGTACTGAAGATGCTGATTTTGAAAAGGAGCAGGTCACCCTCTGTAAACATTTGAGAAATAGAGGTTACCATAATGGAGATCTTACTATGAGATGTACATAACAGGATATAAGGTCCAAGAAAGGTCGTCCCTATTTTAATAGAAAAACTACTGCCAAAGTTGAGGCCTCTTCCTCTAAATAAAGGACCCTCACCCAAAACCTAAAATGTATTCTCACTTACAGTACAGATAGCCAAAAAATCTGTGATGTGGTCAGAAGATTTTGGCAGGTGTTGACAGAGGATGCAAAAGTGAAAATATTGTAGGAGAACAACCAAGGTTTGTTTTCAAGAACAGAAAGAACATTAAAAGACTGCTGTGTGGCAAAGATGGCTTTGAATGGAAAAATATACACCAGAGAAATGAAATGGTCAAATGTGGGAAGTGTAAAGCTTGTCCTTATATAGACAACAGCAATATTTTTGTGCATCCTGTATCTGGAATTAATTACCTACTGAAAGCTAGTGCAACTTGCAATACCCAGCATTTGGTCTATCTGGCAACCTGTCAAAAATGCTTAGTGTTCTATATTGGAAAACCAGACCAACATTTAAAAGACAGAGTTATGCAACACTTGAGAGATATTAAGCACAAGGATTTAAAGAATGTGCTGGCTGACCACATTGTATCTTATCCTGATCATAGCTTTATGTTTAAAGCTTTAGAATGTATTGCTACAGACTTAAGGGGCGAAGATGTAAAAAACAGTACTGAAATGTACAAAGTGAGTTGGATAGTGAACTTAAGGGTCGATCGCCCCCCAGGCCTTAATCCAATGGTCCCACTTAAACCAGTATTAAAGAACAGACGTCCTACTATAAGCTGAGTAAAGAAGGCTTGTCATTTCTAAAAACCATGATTGGTTGTCATGACATTAGATTGGTTAATGAGTAAGTGTTGCCTGCAGTATATGGAAATTACTTGGTATTTAACTTCAGTTGGAAAGCTATGGAGTATATGATCTGAAGAAGGCTGAATAGCCGAAAGCGCTAATCATTTAGAGTTCTCTTTTGTTGGAAGTCTTTTATGTTTTGTCTTTATTTTTTAAATAAACAAAGTTTTTAGCTGTGGTGGTTCACCGGGAAGTTTTATCTACACCTATTTAATTTTGTTCTGTCTGGTGGACCTTTGGCAGTTTCTAGTTTACCTCTACATTTTGCATTTCATCTTGAGCTGCCCATGGCTGAGAGTAATTCTGCTGCTGCAATGGCTTGTGTGAATGCCCGGGAACCTACATGAAATAGACCGATTTCTGAACTCCTAGGTCAGCAAAATAATCCTTTACTGGGCTTAAACCTAGATGTAGAAAATACAGATGTCATAGAGCTCACTGTTAGTGATGAACGTTTTAATCAAGTACTGGGGGAAGTGGAAGACGTAGCATATCGTCTCAAGAGACTTCAGCGGCAACTCTTCCATATGGAAGTCAGTATGCATTACCAAATTATACCCAGAGGGATGCGTGTTAAGTGTTTACCAAGTTATGGCAACCATTATCCGGAATTATTAGCGTAATAGCAAGCCATAAATCTGGAAACTAGTTTCAGATATATGCGCTTGCTCATTGAATTTTTTAAACCTGAAGAAAGGAAGTTAGCGGAGCTTAATGAAAGTAATCAAGCTGCTCTAGAGCAAATTAATTTGACTGAAAACTGCCTGCAGAGGATTGAAACATTGCAGTTTAATCTCAATCTATATGGCACTAAACTAAAAGAGCAAAAAAAGAAAAAACTAGCAAGAGATCATCTAGATTTTAAAAAGGTCATATATTTGAGTGGCCTAGAGAGGAAAGTATGCAAAAAGGGTCTAAGAAATTTTTGGATAAACGTAAACTAAGTAGTGCAAGTAAGAACTCTTTTAAAGAAAATTCAAACATTAATACGGAGAAAGCTAGAACATATAAGGAAATGATAGTTTCTCCATCAACTTCATATAGCAATCAGCCATCCAGTAATTCTAGCAGTATTGTGATAAGCCAGGAACCAATGGTTAATCTCCCTATAGGTACTAAACCTAAAGAAGGAGCAGTACATGCTCCCTTGATGCATCAGTTACTGTTTTTTTTATCAAGCAACAGAACCACAGGAACCCGAGGACATCCAGTCAGGAAAGGAAAAGGAAGAAACTTGCCTTGTAAATGCTAATGAGTGTGAACTGGTTGTTAATTTATCAAGGTTTTCATTAAGTCCAGAGCAAATGCAGGTTCTAAATAGAGGTCTTTCTTTTATTCCATTACTACATTCAGATCTCAATTAATTTGTCACTGACCTGAAATATTACGCTCAAAATAATTTTTGGGCATGAAAGCTATAATAGACAGAGTGTATATAAGAAACCAAGCACCTTTGTGCTTGTTAACTACCCTACAGTGGACCTTTTTCTATGCTTATGTGAAAATGAAGTAAGCAAGTTTACAGGAGAAGGGAAGATAAGTGGACAGTTTCATAATATAACATTTAAGGAGAAAGAAGCATTATTCCAACTTAAGAACAATCAAGATATTGTCATCAAACCAGATGACAAGGGCAGGGCCATCGTGATAATGGACTCCACCTGGTACAGAAACAAGATGCAAGAAATGCTGACAGATGTACAGAAATATTAAGATGCAAGACTTGGATAGGATGATCACAGTATTTCAGAATACTCATGGATTTATTAATGGAGAGATGTCTATCTAAAGATTTATTTGATTTTTTGAAACCAAGTATCCAACCATCCCTAGTATCAGTGGTTTACCCAAAATACACAAGACTTTGGATGACCACCGCTAAGACTGATTGTAGCAGGAAGAGGCCAGATAACTGAACCACTATCCATTTATGTTGAAAATGAGCTGAAGAAGGTCCTACCATTGGCGGATAGTGTTTTAAAAGACACAGGGAGCTTTTTAGAAAGTTTGTCTATGAAAACTAAAGATATGGATAATTTTTCAAATTTGATCCTGGTAACCATGGACGTTAATAGTCTGTTTACAGTTATACCTAATGGCTATGGAGTGGAAGCAATTAGAGAGTATCTTGTACAAATAGGATTTGATTTTGACCTAATTTGCTCTCTGCTGGAATTAATTCCGGAAAATAAAGTTTTTGCTTATGGGAATAACTATTTTTGGCAAGTATAGGGGTAGCTATGGGTACCCCTTGCACTAATAGTTATTCAAATCTAGTCTTAGCATAATGGGAAAAAAATCATATTTTGCATGCTATCAACCCCTGGTTTGGACATTTGGTATGTTATGGTCATTTTTTGGGTGATATCTTTGTCCTTCGGAAAGGAGATGAAAGAGAACTTGATATGTTCGCAGAATATCTGAAAAACACCATGGATTTCCTTGAATTTAAGATAACTTATTCAAAGGAAGAGATTGATTTCTTGGATGTTAAAGTAACCCTACATCCTAGGCTAGGTCTACATATGAAAATGCATAGGAAAGATACATGGAAGAACCATTACATGCACAGAAATAGTATGCACCCAGGTCACATTTTCAAAAACATCATGGAAAATCAAGTGCAACGTATACCTAGACTCTGTACTGAAGATGCTGATTTTGAAAAGGTGCAGGTCACCCTCTGTAAACATTTGAGAAATAGAGGTTACTATAATAGAGATCTTACTATGAGATGTACACAACAGGATATAAGGTCTAGTAAAGGTCATTCCTATTTTAATGGAAAAACTACTGCCAGAGTTGAGGTCACTGCCTCTAAAGAAAGGACCTTGACCCAAGATCTAAAATGTACTCTCACTTACAGTACGGATAGCCAAAAGATCTGTGATGTGGTCAGACAGTGTTGGCTGGTGTTGACAGAAGATGCAAAAGTGAAAAATATTGTAGGAGAACAACCAAGGTTTGTTTTCAAGAACAGAAAGAACATTAAAAGAGTGCTGTGTGGCAAAGATGGCTTTGAATGGAAAAATACACTCCTGAGGAAAGGAACGGTCAAATGTGGGAAGTGTAAAGCCTGTCCTTATATAGACAACAGCAATATTTTTGTGCATCCTGTATCTGGAATTAATTACCTAGGGAAAGCTAGTGCAACATGCAATACCCAGCATTTGATCTACCTGGCAAATTGTCGAAAATGCTTAGTGTTCTGTTTTGGAAAAATGGACCAGCGTTTAAAAGACAGAGTTATGTGACACTTGAGGGATATTAAGCACAAGGATTTAAAGAATGTGCTGGCTGACCACAATGAATCAGATCTGATGAAGTTCCATGTTAATGTGTACTTTTGGGGACAAAAGCGCTTATGGTGGCCTAATCCTCACTTGCTGGAGTTTTTGTTTGCTTTCCGTGTGATTTGGATTATCTGCAATAAATAATTTTGGAGAGGAATCCATTTGCTGAACGTTTTCTTGGATTTTGTGGTTTTTGGACTTTTTGTGTCATTTCTAACACGAAGATATCTCTGAAGGAAATAAATGCACATTTATATATAAAATGATCAAACTATAATGTGTCTGTCCAACTTGCATGAACTCTTGCCTCAAAACTGTGACACATGATATCATGCTTCGCATGTTGGCAGAATTAGATTCTGCATTGGTTTGCACCAAATTCTTCATCATGGACAAAGCCACTGACTTACTTTTAATAAAATAATGAAGACTCATTTTCATTAGCTGAAATTCCAGGTGATGTTGGTAAATGTTATGCTGGTTTCTAGTCAGCACAGTAATTCTGTTAATTCTGTTTTTAATGTTTGTGGTTTATGCATCTTTATCAAAAGCAGATTTGTTCGTATATTTGTAAGAGCTTAAAAACAATTTTTAAAATAGAATATTAAGTTAAGAAAACTATCAGGAGAAATTCAAGTTTTATTGAAAGAGTAACCTAAGGCCAGATTCATAAAAAACACAACATGTACACTATAAGTACACTTAGTATAACCTTCCTAAGTGAATAGATAGCAAGCATTGTGGTAAGGATGTTACTGAATTCAGAAAGTGTACACATGATGTACATTGTGGTAACCTTTATGAATCTGGCCTGTAGTCTAAAATGTCATTCTCTTCTTTCTCTCTTTTTCTTCTATTAAACTATAGAAAATTGTTTGCCTGCATTTCTCAATGCTGGTATGCACTAAAGACAGAGCCCCTTAACACGTTTCACATGTGGTGACTGCCCCCTTCACCCACTCAAGCTATATCTCTATTTTCTGTATGTGTGGTGTACTGAAGCAACAATATGCTAATGCAAGTAAAGATTTGAAATTTCTGACTTAATTCTCATTGGTACCAATCAGTATTTGAAGATCAATATTATATTATAATCAGGGCTGTCACCAAGCTTAGGGAGCCTATAACAAAGAACATAACAAGATATCCTGTACAGGTATTAGAAATATTTTGGAAATTCTATGAAAGTCTGTATAAAACAGGGAAATATGGAAATCAAGAAAAGGGACAAATGGAAGTGTTTGTAGAAGAATTAAATATGCTAAGGTTAGAGGCAGATGAAGCTCAATTACTAACAGGATAGGAGGGGATAAAATAAAAATGGTGGTATATAACCAATCTACAGGAAAGTCCCCAGGAACAGATGGTATTCCTGTGGAAGTTTGGAAGATAGGAGGAAAAAAACTGATAAAGGCATGGAAGGTTTTGTTTAACAGCATTTTAAGAGGAGAGGAAGTACCAATATCCTGGAAGAAAGAGGCAGTAGCTGTAAAACCTAAAGAGCATAATGATCCATTAGATCCAGCTTCAAACAGGCCCATTTCAATACTAAGGTAAAACAAACTGAAGCCTCGTCATACGATAAAACACACACACACACACACACACACACACACACACACACACACACACACACACACCACACCAGGATAAAGTATGAATTCTTTACTGATGTATCTGGTACCTTGGCTTACACCTACAAGGAATAATTTTTTTACATCAAGCAGCCATCTTTTATAACATCAATTGACTGGTTAATTCATTGATTCCAATCAAACTTTTAAAATTGATTATTAAATTCATTTCAACACATCCATTAAAGTGCCCTTGATATATTCCCTAATACGTAAACATTCTTCTTAAATTTATACTATTCATTTAATAAAATTAATTTTTACCAAATACCATGGATAAATCCCCTGTATATAATAATGAACGCACTATATAAAAGGGGTCGAGGCCGTAGGTGGCAAGGGAGTTCCAACGGTAATGGCAATAAACAGATTGATGGAAACCAATACGGCCGCAACAACAGAAGTAGAAGGAAGAGGAATTGAAGGAGACCGTCGTATTCGTGATGCTGGAAGGAATGTGGGAACAGCTGTTTTGAGCTCAGGGTTGTACACAAATGTGGACAATTTGAAAGTGATAAATTTGTCTGATTTGAACTTGAATTGTAATGTTTTTTTCTTTATTGGATAAGGGGGGAAAATATACCCCCACATATTCTCCCAGCCTATTTGAATTGATTTTGGAAATTATTAGGTTTTGTCGTAAGTTGCATCTAAAAATATTTTTTGACAGCAAGCAAAATATGTTTAGAAAAACTGATGTGCATAATGCCAATGATAATATCGGTGTTGTAATTGATGGGGGGCAATGTACTAGTGAGTCAGAAAATGAGAATGAAGATGATCTTTTGCTTAACAAGTCAATCATCAATGAATTAATCAATCAATTGATATTATAATACAAAAGATGGCTGCTTGATGTAAAACTGTATTCCTTGAAGGTGTAAGCCGAGGTACCGGATACATCAGTAAATAATTCATACGTTATCCTGGTGTGGTGTGTGTATTTTAACATTTCAATACTAAACCATGATTATTGAATATTTATGTCTATAATGGCTAAAAGAATGGAAAAAGTGATGCCAAAATTGATAGATATGGATCAATGTGGTTTTGTGGAGGGGAGGCAAACATATAACAACATTAGCAAAACAACAATGATCCAGAGGGAAGAAGAATGTAAGAAAATAACACAGTTGTTGGTGGGTCTTGATGCAGAGAAAGCATTTGACAGAGTAAGCTGGGACTTTATGAGCAGGACAATGGAAGCATTTGCATTCTCCGACAAAAATGTAAGGTTGATTAGCAGGATATATGAGGGATCGGAGGCAAAAATTAAATTGGGTAGGTTCCTCTCTGATAGAGAGTCCCAGGCCAAGGACAACCACAAAGCATTATTTAGCTATGTCTGCAACCTCAAAGGCAATACACAAATGTGTGCAGAGCTCATTGTAAATGGAGCCACCTATACTGAGCCAGAAGATATAGCAAATCTCTTGGCTGATAAATTCAGCTCCAGCTTTACTCCTCTCTCCCCCTCAGCCTTCCCTCAGGAAATATCATCAAATATAGCTTCCCCTACTATCTCTAGGGAACAGGTCCTTAATGCTCTCTCTAAGACCAAGAACACTGCCCAATGGGTCCAGACAATATCCCAGGATGCCTTCTAAATAGCATGAAACATGACCTATCAGGGCCTCTGGAATTACTATTTAACTTTAGCCTCCAAACAGGCTGCATACCTCATGAATATAAAAAGGCAACAGTCATCCCTCTGCACAAAGGTGGGTCATCTACAGACCCTGGAAACTACAGGCCCATAGGTCTCACTAGTCGTATATGTAAAGCCATGGAAATAAGTATCATGGAGATGATCAACAGAGATACAGTAAACCTCCAGACACTGGACCCAACCCAGTCTGGTTTCATCAAGGGCAGATCATGCCTACTTAACCTGGTGGACTTCTTTGAGAAGGTCACCAAAGCAATGGATGAGGGCAGAATCATTCCCACTGCTTAGCTTGACCTGACCAAGGCATTTGACACAATTCCTCACTCAGGCATTTTTGACAAACTCAAGAGGTTAGGTGCAAACCCATATGTTACCTGGTGGATAGCCAACTGGCTCACTGACAGGACCGAGGAAGTTAGACTTGGGGGGTCCCTCAGGGATCAGTTCTTGGACCGCTCCTTTTTGGCATTTACTTCTTAGAAGTCAAGGCCAGTGTCAGTTGTCTCTGGCTGGCTAAATCTGCAGATGACTGCAAATTAGGAGTTGTCATTGAATCTCACACTGACACAAATGTTCTCCAGGAGGGGCTGACACAGACAAACAACGGGTGTCAAAGTCATGGACTAAAACTAAATGCCAAGAAATGCATAATAGTATCCTTTGGGAAGTCATCCATCCCTGGTAACTATCACATTGACAACACACCCCTTAGAGCTGACCCAGTAGTCAAGGACTTAGGGACACACATAGATAGTAATCTGGCCTTTGATCATCATGTGCCTACAGTGGTGAGGAAATCATTCTATCTTGCACAACTTATAAACAAAGGTATGGTATCTAAGTCCAAGGAAGTCATTGTTCCACTGTATTCTGCATTCATCACACCTATCATTGAGTACAGTGCCCCCTTTGGTATGTACCTAACCAGGCATATACAACAACTGGAAAGTCCACAGAGGTTCCTCACTAAAATAACACAGGACATAAGTAATATGTCCTATGCAGACTGCCTCAAGGATCTATCCTTGTGTTCTGTCTCCTACAGGCTTTTGAGGGGAGATCTATGCCTGGCATACAGGGCATTGTCAGACCCCACTCTGATGGACCTCTGCATATCCACAAAACAAACAGTACCAGAATTACGAATTACCCATTCTAAAGACTTAAACCTTGTCTGCGATATAAATAGGACCTGCTGGAGAGATAGGTATGTATCCCAGAGATTACCCCATCTATGCAACAGGCTCCCCATCCATGTGAAGCAGAGATTCTCCCTAATCCAATTCAAGTGCAACTTGGATAACTGGATGGGAAACCGGAAATTCATCCCTGGTTTGGCACCTATGTCTCTGATGCAAACAAGTAATCTCTAAATGGTTCATCTCCCAGGCCCATGGTTACACTTATCAAGGGTATCAGAACTTGTCAGAGATTTGGGATGCATGGCTAGGCTTAAAAAGGCCCTTGTGGTCATTATCTTATAAACACCTATTTACCTATAATTTCTGGTTGAGCAGAAGAACCAGGCAAAGGTGTCCTCTTTCTCCCCTGTTATTTGCATTATATTTAGAGCCACTGACAAAAAAAAAAAAAAAGGAAGGGACTCAGAAATTCAAGGATATAATTGGTATGGTAGTCAAGAAAATATGTCTCTGTTTGCAGATGATATTATTTTATACCTGATAAAACCAGAAAAGGACATTACAGTGCTGTGGAACATTTTGAGACAATTTCAATCTTTTTGGGATACAAAATTAATGAAGCTAAAATAAAGGCAATAGTGGTAAATTATACACACACACACACACACACACACACATACACTGGTTCAGCTATATCCATATTTATGGGGACATGATAAAATGAAGTATTTAGTAGTATGGATTAAAATGATTGTGGTGTGGCAGCTAAGGAGATGTGGGAAAATACTAAACAAAAGATAATACAAAAACTAAGAAATCGGAAGCTCTGTTATATGGACATGGATAGTAAGATACCAGCAGTTAAAATGTTTTAGTCACTTTAGTCTTATACACAGGTCAAGCATGTTGTTGTCAGCCAGAGGAGAAGTTGTGGCTAACAATTAATAAAGAGCAGAAGGATTTTATCTGGGAGGGGAAGACGACAAGAGTGAAATGGGATAAGCTGATTCTTCCAATACAACAAGGTGGATTGGGATTGAGCGATTTGAAGGAGTATTTCAGAACTATGCAGTTAAGGCTCCTATACATAGCACAAGCAAAAACCTATAATTCAAAGTGGAAAGGGATGATGATATAAAAAGTGGAAAGCTCAAGAATCAAGGAGAGACTGGGATTTTGGATGCAGACCTGTAAGGACAGTAACAATAATCATACAGAATATTATATTATTATATTCATAAAGTAGCAGGAAGTATTCTGAGAAGTAAGCCAACATGGGAATGGAGAAAAGAGATTCTGCCAATAGGGATGACTGCAACTAAGGATATAGACAATAGGTAAGAGAGGGCTGGAATTTATTGGAGAAAACTGGCAAAGCAACTAAATTACTGGGAGCCAATAACTATAGAGGGGAAAGGTAACAGAATGGGAAGATGCCAAGAATGTATTTGGACTGCAGATTAGAGACTGCCTTCAAAGAGAAGTAAATAGGGGAATCCTAAATGAAAGACCGGCATTGGTAGAGTTTTTAGTAGGATCTCACAAAGACACAATGGGAGATATATGTTTATCTCCCAAATATGCAAAAAAAAAAAAAATCAAGAAGATTTAAGATTTTTGCTTAGAAATGTTTAAATAGATATTTTTATACTTCAAGTAGACAACAGAGAATTTTTCCTTGGGTAGGCAGCAAATGTCAGAGATGTGATTAGGAAGAAAGAGGTACTTGGGAACATATTTTCTGGGAGTGTAATGAGTTGGCAGATTTTTAAAGATTTCCTGCAGACTATGCTATCAGAGATACTAGGTGAACAACTGTTGTAACTAGGGAAATGATTTTTCTGAGCTATGATATCGAATCAGAATTGCCTAGACATAGTAAGGCCTTGATGAATCTAATTATGGTGGCTGCTAAAAAAGCAGTTACTAGTAAATGGAAATCTAAGTCTAAACCATGATGCTTCGATGCTTCTAACCACGATGCTTCGCTAGGGACGGCTTGCACCTGTCACCCCTGGGCTTTCGGATATTGGCAAAGGCTCTTGCCACCCCCATAGTGCCTTTTTTAGGCAAGGCTCAAAAGATAAACCCACCTCCATAGGTATCACAAGGGATAAGAAACTAACATTAATGCTACTCAACACCAGAAGTCTAAACCTCAAGATGCATGCACTCGAAACTCTCCTTAGCATGGAGAACATCGATATCTGTCAGAAACCTAGTTCAAGGCTCCCGAGAGCAACTCAGCACTACCAGGTTATACCTCATACCATGTTTTTCAGCCCCAAAACTTGGACCGAACCACAAAAGGAGGGGGAGTATCAATATTCGTCAAAGATACCCACACCTCCAGGTTGGTGGCACAGCACAAAGCATCAGAGACTATCCATGTGCAACTAACAGTGGGTAAAACTGCCTTCCAGTTTATAGCCTGCTACAGACCACCCTCCCAAACCCAGGAACCCCACTCGGCCTTCCTGAGAACACTGGAAAATATGAAGGTCTCCCCAAACACCATTATATTGGGCGACTTCAACTACCCTAACATAGACTGGGAGCATTACTCTAGCTCCAACACCCTAGCCCAAAGGTTCCTAGAATTTATAAACTCAAATGCTATGGAACAACTTGTTGCCACTCCCACAAGAGGGGAAAACATACTGGACCTGATCATCACCAACATGGGGACTCTATGCTCCAGACCAGAAGTGTATCCCTCACTGGTAAGATCAGACCATAAACTAATCTCACTAGATATTCACATCCCGACCCCAGCCCCTGCCCAGAAAACCACAGTGAAAAACTTCTCTAAAGCAAATTTCACACTCCTCAAAACCGAGGTGGAATCCTTCAAAGCCCCGGGCCTGTGGAAAATACGGCCCAGACCGCAGAATCCTTTATAAACACATTCTATGAACACCTTCAGGAATGCATGGATCATGCAATCCCAAATAAAACCAAGACCCAATCTTCCAAAGTTAGGCGTCCTGTCTGGTGGACCCTAGCCATAAACAAACTATACAATAGAAGGAGGAAGCTACTACATGATAGAGCAAAATCCCAAAAAGGGAAGGCATCTCTGATCAGTATTAGCAAAAAACTACGGGCACTCATAAAATCGTCTAAGGCCAGCTTCGAGAGAAAAATTGCACAGGACACTAAGGATAATCACAAGGCTTTCTTTAGTTATGTTAGGAACCTGGGCGGGAATTCCCAGATATACTAAGAATTAGTCCAAAATGACAAAAAATACACTGAACCCACAGACATTGCCAACATCCTAGCTGACAGGTTCAGCGCAAATCCCCCCCCCCCACCAAAAGGGCAAATATCTATCCCAGCAGAGTACTGCCCCCCTGACATCTCAAGATGCTCAGGTAAGAGCCGCCCTCTCCAAAGCAAAAGACACAGCATCAGTGGGACCAGACGGTGTCCCGGGCTGCGTCCTACATGAACTCCAAGAAGAACTAAACCCAAACATAAAACTTACTACAGGATATGTACCCAAAGAGTGGTGTACAGCAACAGTGGTCCCTCTCCACAAAGGTGGTGCCTCAACAGATCCTGGAAACTATCGCCCCATAAGCTTGACTAGCTTGGTCTGCAAAGCTATGGAAAGGATCATCATGGACCTCATAAATAAAGATATTGTGGACCTACAGACACTGGATCCTACCCAGTTCGGCTTTGTTAAGGGCAGATCCTGCCTCTTAAACCTGGTCGATTTCTTTGAAACAGTCACCAAGGCCATTGACGAGGGGAAGGTGGTCCACACAGCCTACCTGGACCTTGCAAAAGCCTCCAATACAGTACCCCACTCGGGCATTATAGATAAGCTCACCAGATTAAATATAAACCCCTATGTCACTAGATGGGTTAGAATTGCTGGAGCCATGTCATACTCCAAACCAGTTACAAGTGGCGTCCCACAAGGCTCAGTCCTGGGACCTCTCTTGTTCGGTATATATTTCTTGGTGGTACAGTTAACACAGAAGGACTGTGGCTGACCAAGTTCGCAGATGACTGCAAACTGGGCGCCATAATAGACTCTCCAGCTGACACAAGCATCCTACAAAAGGGCCTCATAGAAACAGACAACTGGTGCCAGAGCCATGGCCTCAAGCTAAATGCCAAAAAGTGTATAGTCATCCCCTTTGGCAAAAACAAAGTGCCCACAAATTACCACATAGGTGGTAATCCATTAAGTACAGAAGAAGTAATTAGGGACTTGGGGACCCAAGATGATAGCAATCTCTCATTTGACAACCACGTGGCCAAATTGGTTAGAAAAACATTTTATATAGCCCACCTAATCATGAAAGGATTCACATCTAGATCAGGGGAGGTCATCATGCCTCTTTACTCATCCCTCATCAGGCCCATAATTGAGTACAATGCCCCTTTTGGGATGTACCTTACCAGACACCTGCAGCAACTGGAAAGACCCCAAAAGTACCTCACCAAGAGGATCAAAGGGCTCAAACAGATGCCATATGCTGCCCGGTTAAAGAAATTCCAGCTCTACTCAGTGGCATACCACCTGCTCATAGGCAATTTGTGCCTGATGTATAAAGCCATGTCCAACCTGGAATTAATGGACATGCTGCCCCTCAGAAAATCCAAATCCCATCGAGCTACGCGCTCGAGAGACTTGAACCTCAGCACTGAAATAAATAGGACATGCTGGAGGGACAGATTCATAACCCAGAGGCTCCCTTCACTCTGGAATAAAATCCCAGTCCAGGTTAGGCAGAGTCCCTCATTGACTCTCTTCAAGAGGAATCTTGATGAGTGGATGGGAGATAGTAGGTTTACCCCGGGTATCACTTCTGTGTCACTGTTAGACAGAGGCACAATATACTAATCTCGAAAAAGGGCATAGCAAAATTCATTTAAAATGGGTGGCGAAAGCCAAACACACTCTGGCTAGGCTTATAAATGCCCTAGGGCAGATAGCCTAGTATGAACCTATGAACCAACTGTACTAGAAATAGTGAATATAGTAACAGAGATAAAACAACTGTAATGTAGATCTTTAGAAAATGGTAGGAACAAATTATATAGCAAAAAATGGGAAATGTGGGAACAATACATACAGGGGAGGAAGGAGTTTAAAAGAAGGCAGGATTTAAATGAGCTATGTTATGTTTGACTGACAATGACTGGGTAGATTAAAAGTGATGTATAATGTTTGCAACTTAATTATGTCAGTAAGGTCTGTAATGTAAAATGCTTGCAACTAAGACTATGTCAATATGGTTTGTTTTCATTTACATAAGTGTATGCTTGCCTATGTCATAAGTGATAATTTAATAAAGATGCTTCTTGTTAAAAAATATGCTGATCACAATAATGGCATTGAAAAATATATTATAATCATTTGTTCATCAAACAATTAGGAGCATGCAGCAGCTCAAAAAAGTGATTATTGAAAATGAGGGCAAAAATACCAAATGTGACTGGTATAACACGTAGTGTACTTGAAGCAACAGAAATCCAGATAATCAGTTTCGGAGTGTGTGAGTATTAGGAAAAAAAATACATCTCGTGTTTATATAAATAAAAAATCAGTAAATATGAACTGACAATGCTGAATGGGAGTGCATTATCTATCTATCTATCTGGGTTGGTGGAAGAGGGCTGGGACAGAGAAACCCTGTTACTTATGTACTGCTGACACTGCCAATTTAAGGACACTGTACCATGTGTTACAAGCTATCAGCAGTACAGTGATTAGCACTGATGCCTCTCAGTGTTTGGTTCTCCAGTGTGGTTCCTGGGTTGGATATCATCTTTGTGGTGTCTGAATGTTCTACCTTGTTCTCCCTTGGATCTTGCATGGGTTTCATGTAGGTTCTCAGGTTGCATGACATATCCCAAACACTTAAAGAAAAATGAATCGGTGAGTCTGTAGGTGTGTGTCTGTGTATATCCTGTGGTGGTGTCTTTTGTTCCTTACACGTGATGACTTTTGGGAATAGGATGATCTGGCAAGGGTGTACCAGGCATACACTTTGTACTCTAAAAGAGTACATTATTTTCTGAATATGTTGGAAACATTGGGGCTTTATCAAGTCATATTATGAGGGGGATTCATGAAAGCCTACACAATACTTTTTGTCATGTGCGCATTGCATGGCAAATTTTAGATTCATTAAACCCCATATTAAATTTTAGATTCATTAAACTCCATATAGCAGTGAGCACTCGTGCGCAAACAGGGAAATTTTCGTGGCATGCAAATGTCAGCATAAGTAGCTGAATTTCATGCTAATGAAGCTAACCAACAAGTGAAGCGATCTAACAAGCTGCATGCAAACTGTAGACTCCGTGTTCCTTTTGCCCATGTATTAGGAAACTTTTCCGATACAGCCACGGAAAGGAGTCTGGAAGGAAACAAGAGCAAGTAAAAGCTTTTAACATTTGTATAGAACTGACCTCAACATGTAACTCTGCACATATTAGGAGCTAATTACGCACTGTGGATGCTAGAATGTCAGAGTTACAAAAAAAAAATACATTTTAAGGGTCATGACATAAATGCACCTTTTCTCCCCCATTCCCAAAAGAAAATATAATTGTATGTATTGCAGGCTGCTAAATTGTTTAAACATCCTGAAAGAGAGCATTATATTGTGCTGGAAGTGTATGTAGTATGTAGCATAAATATGAGCAAAGTAATAACCTCCCCTGTGTTTACAGCATTATGCTCCTGTGCAGTTTCTTTTCCAACATGGTTACTAACTGCATAGAGTCCAGGCTGTCAGCATGGTGAAGATGCAGATTAGGTAAAAACTCGTTGGAATTGCTGAATCCTAAAAAAGACTAACCCTGTAGGGATACTCACTTCGTGTAGGGACTTCCATGGTATTTTTGTTTTCAATGAATGTCAACAGTGAGTGATGACATCAGGGGTGTGTGTCAGGTTACACTTTCAAAGTTGTACAAGTTAATCTGTGGAAGGTTAAAGTGCGTGTAAGCTATGCACAAATTACAGGTTTAGTGTCATCCTTGGAATTTTGTTGCAAAATGTGTCTTCTCTGTCCATTTCAAATACTTTTTGTATATTTTTTGTGTCCTTATTTGTGCAATGGTGCGTGTAGTGCACCCATGGGAAATGGAGGAATGAGCAGCATCTTTTGTTATGCCTGTCATGTAAATAGTCCTGAGGCACCACATGCATGTGCAAGGCTGGAGTGCAGATGGTCCTTGGTTTGAGTACAAGGTGGGCATGTGAATTGAGGAAAGTAATTACAATTTTGCCATGCTTACTTTATTTAGGCATAGCTGCATAGGGGTGCACGGAGGTGTGCCTAGCATACTGATGAGCAAGCAGCAGGTGTGTGTAATAGATGCTAATTACAGTATAAGCAGGTGAATTCCACTTTCATGAACCAATCCAACATGGTGCAGCTATTTAACATGCTATAAAACATCCATGTAACCTTCATTCTTGTTTTTTCTAAATACTTCAATACCACTGGAGTACACAATATGAAATTTTAACCCAGTGTTAGGGGGTGCCGCAGCTTTCCTACATATTTATGTGCTACAGCTGAAATCAATGCTGCCGGTTCTGATGATAACAGACCTAGGCCAAGAAGGAGAAGAGTGTTCAGACCCAGGGTAATTTATAAGATGCTACATGACCTGGAGATTGTAGAGTGCTACAGGCTGTATAGAGACACCTTACAAGAACTCTGTCAGCTCTGCTGCCTTCAACTCAGAGCCAGAACCAATCAACAGCATCCCAGTGGAAACTAAGGTATGTGTAGTGCTCAGAATTTTAGCCACAGGTACTTTTCAAAGACCAACTGGGGACATGATGGGTGTGTCACAAGCATCAGCATCTAGGATTCTCCACCAATTCCTGGATGCTCTGCTTATACATGCCAGTGAGCACATATGTTTTCCCTGTAGTTCTGAGGAGAGGGCTAGCAATATGCAACAGTTCTACCCTGTAGCGCACTACCCTGAAATACTGGGTCCCACAGGCTGCACTCATGTACACAACAAGGCACACCTTGATGAGCATGGTAGAATTTACATGAACCACAAGGGATACCACTCCAGCAGCTGCCAAGTCATGTGCAATGCCCAGAAAATAATCTTGAATGTGTGTGCTGGCAACCCTGGCAGTTATCATGACTCCCATATATGCACACATTACAGCTGTATCAGATGTTTGCTAGGGGGGACATCCCACAGGGCTATTAACTGGGGGATGCTGGCTATGCACTGGAACCATAGACGATGACACCCATCAGAAATGTTCACACACACACAGAAGAATGCCTTAATGAGGCACATGTTCAAACCAGAAACATCATAGAGAGTGTGTCTGGGCTGCTGAAGTCATGGTTCTGGTGCTCAGATACATCTGGTGGAGCCCTGCAGTATAATCCAGAGACATGGGCACAACTCTTCACGGTATTTACTATGTTACACAATCTGATCTTGCGGAAACAGCTGCAGCAGGATCAGCTGGGGAAGGGCCACACATCCCCCCCACCAATGCCTAGGTCCCCACAGTCACAGTCAGAAGAGGTTTCAGAGGGGGAACCACCAGCTGCTGTGCCTCCAGACAGATGTAGGCGTGCACAGTATGCCCTTGCTTTGGCTAAAAGACAATGCATAGCACATTCACTGACCACCTAGGTGCCTAATACCTTTCTCCTACTCACATACATATAGTAAAATTGATGCCAGGCAACTCACACAACCTATACCTCCCCATGTACTGGCTGTATACTGCTTGCATCACACAGAGTCAGCCCTGAACTCAAAATGTGTCAGCTGCTGCATTTGCAAAGTAAGTCCTGAACGTAGAGTGTAGTTTAAAACGATATCACGGCATATCCTTGTACTTAATAGGTTGTAAAAGTAATTAAGTAAATAGTGCTGTGGATTTGTGCAAAAAGTACTTTAACCATGACAGCAGAAAGACCTTTAGTTTACTCATATGTGTCCATTAGTAAGTAGTAGGCCTCAGGTTTCAATCATTTACACAGTCCTACCTCTGAAGTATACTGATGTTCACTACATGACCTTATCTTTGCACTATATCTTTGTATTGGAAAATATGTAAAGAGAGAAGTTAAACAGTAATGATGCACGTTGTGGTTTCAGACTTCTCAACCCTTCCTAAGATCAAACAACAGGCAGGAAGCCGAACAACAACAGCATCATATCCTTGTTTGTGCAATAGCAGTAAAAACTTTGCATACCCACAAAAGAACAGGCTATGCTTGTTTGTGACATAACAGTACATGAGCCCCCCCCCCAACAGCAGTGTAGCCTTGCTTGTGCCATAACAGTAACTCAGCAATGGTCCCCCAAAAGAAGAGTATATGGCTGTTTGTGCCATCCAACCTGGCCTTCACTTGCTGCCAAATCCATATCATATAACTCCCAGTTAATATTCTCACACATTTTAAGGCCAAGGATACTGAATGCCTTACACAATTAAATCTCTCACAGTGCTGGTCAGATAATTGATGAAGTCCCAGGAAACCCAGAAAAAAAACAATTTAATCCTGAACAGTTTCAAACAGAACTTTCACAATACAACTGGACCCCTCTAAAACACCTCTCACTTAACAATGCCGTTGAACATTTCAACTCAACATTCCTTGCAATCTTAAATCGACATGCCCCAAGTCGTACCATTAGAACAAAGACCAAAACAGCACCTTGGCTAACCTCTAATACTAAACAAAAAATTAGACTGAGAAATAAATCTTGGAAAAAATGGCGTTCCTCTAGAAACCCAACAGATCATCAAACCTTTAGAGAGCTCAGAAACAATACCAAAAAGCCATCCTTTCAGATAAAAAGAATTATTACTTTGAACTTCAGCAATCCACCAAAAAAGAACCAAAAAAGTTCTGGTCTACTATCAATAATCTACTTACTCCAGGCAAAGTAGTTACACCCAACCCACAGAATTTAGACCCTGATAATCCCTCTTTAATAGCCAATAACTTCAATACCTTCTTTACTACTTCCATACAAAGTCTAGCTAACCACTTATCTCCTGATGCTTCCCAACTGCTCTTATGTAACATCAACAATTCCCTTCTTCCCCTTCAACTTCAACCCATACCCACCTCCTACATACAATCTCTTTTACAAAAACTTAAACCCACTACCCTGTCAGCAGATAAACTTCCTGCTGAATTCCTTCAAGTAGCAGCTAAATCTATTGCCTACCCTGTTTCTATCCTAATAAACAGATCCATAAAAGAAAGTACTTTTCCAACAATCTGGAAGATATCACACATCATACCCTTACACAAAGGAGGTAAATCCACTGACCTTTCTAACTTTAAGCCCTATAGCGCTATTATCTCCACTAGCTAAAATCATGGAAAAATGCATACATAAACAACTACTTAACCATCTCCTTCATAACAACCTACTAGCTAACACTCAACATGGATTTAGACCTTCACATAGTACTACCACTGCACTACTTTCTTTTACCAACACCATCAACTGTAACCGTAACAACAACAAACTAACCTCTTCTCTTTTCCTAGACCTGTCAAAAGCCTTGACATGGTCAACCATACACTTCTTCTACATATATTAAAATCCCTTGCCTTGGATTTCTCTTCCTTAACCTGGTTCTCATCCTATCTTGAAAACCGACAACAAGCAGTACTATGGAAAAATTCTCTATCTGCTCTACTACCTATCTCTTTAGGAGTACCTCAAGGATCTATATTAGGCCCACTCTTATTCTCTATCTTTATTAATGATCTCCAATCATCTATCCAAAACACTACCTGTATACAATATGCAGATGATTCCACCATTATTTGCACAGCTTCCACTCAATCTGAACTCCAGTCACTGACACAATCTACCTTTTCTACCGTCGAACAGTGGTTCTCAAAAAGATGTCTTCTCCTCAACCCCAAGAAAACAAAACTATTACTATTCTCACCTACCCACAAATCTTCTCAATTAAACTTTACTATTACTGCAAGTGATAATTCCCTCATCTCCCCCGACTCTACTACCAAACAGCTTGGTGTTACTATTGATAATAATCTTAGCTATGATTATCACATCAATAACACTATAAAAGCAGTTAATAAAAAGATTGGGTCACTGTATAGAATTAAACCCTTCCTTACACCTGAAGCACGGACTACCTTAGCACAATCACATCTTATCTCTACCCTACTGTATGCTTCCTCTATTTACACTAACCTCTCTAAAAGCAACCTTAGGAAACTGACTACATCCTACCACAATATAGCTCGTTTTGCCACAGCATCCCAGTATAGAACTCACCACTGTATAAACTTAAAACACTTACACTGGTTGGAACTTCCTAATAAACTTATCTATCAACAACTCTTAATAACACATAATATTCTATATCAACCTTCAAAGACACCTGCTCTTAGTAACCTCTTGACCCCCTATAATAACTTGAAACAGCTGCTCATGAAAAGCTACAAATCAACACAACTAGAATTACAAATTCTGCAGGTAACTGCCTTTTCTCCAACTCAGTAGGCAGAATATGGAATAACCTCCCCTCACACATTACCTCTCTCAGCTCCTTTCATCTTTTTAAAAAACAACTTCTTTTACATCTGAACAACTTCTGGCTCTGCTCTTGTACCAATCCAGACTAATCTACTATCTTCATTCTACTATCATAATTCCTTATGTCAAAACTGCAATCTTTCTCTGTGATCACGAATGACTCAATGACTGTAGTACTGTTATGACTGTTCTCAAAAAAAAAAAAAAAAAAAAAAGGACAAACATTGTCTTTTTTAAGTATGTACATACATTTTAAAATATGTAATTACCCCATCCTAACATAATTGTACTGTAAAGAATTAATGCCTTTCTCAATACGTAGATAGCACTATTTGTTTTTTATTACTTGATCTAAACTAATATGTATCCATTGTTGCTCACTGTCTGTGTCTCAGGCATTTATTGTAATTGTTTAATTTCTATAACCTTGTTTTAATCTGAGGAGCTTTTCTCCCCGGGCCTCCACTGAAAATGGAAATTATCCAGCTGGACTAGCCCGGTCAACAAATGTAAAATAAATAAAATAAATAAATAAAATAAAAAAAACACAGACAAGTAAGGCAAAGCCGTATATTTGCAAGGAGAAACAGGTTGTGTGATCAATAAGTGCATTACGTCCAAATATAATAAAGAGGGTTAAAAGTACAAGTCACAGCTGAATATCTCATAGCACTGTACATGCTGATGCATTTGTTTGTGTGAACAATTACTTCAGTTCTTTGCTGCAAAGCTGTTTGTGTGGCAAATGTTCAGAGATTCAGTGAGTTCATCAGTGCAAATGCCTTGGACTAGCTGGTTGACACCTTTACATGAGGTGAAAATATCTTGGACTTGGTATTAACTAACGTGAGTAACCACTGCAGAATCCCTACAGTGTCATCATCTCTGGTAAGATCTGACCACAAAGCAGTCACTTTTGAAGTCACCATCTCTCCCGACCCTCCCCAGCTAGGGTCAAACAAAAAAACTTCTCCAAAGCTGATTAAAACTTCCTGAAGGGAAAATATAAACAGCTTCACAGCCCCCTCCCACTCCAAAGCAACTGGCACATAAAAGTACTATATGAGCATTTATGTAGCTGCATGGAATCAGGAATACCAGACAGGATGAAATCCTCCTCCTCAAGGAAGAGCAATCCTGCCTGGTGGACACCTACAATAAATAAACTCTATAATAAAAGGAAAAAAATTGCTGTCCAGGACCAAGAAGGAGCAGGTGTCTGATTGGAAGCAATCTCTCCTTAGCCTGAACAAACAAATAAGAGCACTAGTGAAATTCTCCAAAGCAAACTTCGAGTCCAAACTGGCCACATCTGCTAAAGACAATCATAAGGCTTTCTTCACATATGTCCACAATCTCAAGGGAAGCACCCAGATCTGCTCAGAACTGGTGGTCAAGAGCACCACAAACACAAACGCTGCAGATATAGCCAACCTGCTGGCAGACCGGTTCAGTGAAAACTTCACCCCTCTGTCGCCCCATCAGTAAAACAAGATATCCCCAGTACCTTCCCCCATCCCCTTATCTTTAGAGAGCAAGTCATCACTGCCTTTTCAAAGGTAAACAGTACAGCCTCCATGGGACCCGATAACATCCCAGGCTGCATTCTACATGAACACAGGCAGGAACTTGCAGCATCATTATGCACCCTATTCAACCAAAGCCTGAGTACCGGCTTCATCCCAGCCGAGTGGAGGGCAGCTACTGTCATCACTTTGCATAAAGGTGGAGCGTCCATCCATCCAGGAAATTATAGACCCATCAACCTAACTTGCCTGATCTGCAAGACCACGGAGCGGATTATCATGGACCTCATTAACAAGGACATTGACAAACTCCAGACACTTGATCCCACACAGTTTGTTTTTGTCAAGGGGAGGTCATGCCTGTTAAATTTAGTCGACTTCTTTGAGACAGTCCCCAAGGTCATAGAGAAGGGGAGGACGGTGCACACCGCCTACCTTGACTTGGCCAGTGCCTTCAGTACTATACTCCACTCAGGTATAATAGATAAACTAGATAAAATATATAAGCTGGAATACAGGGAAACATTCTGGCAAATAGTTCTTGAAGCTAACAAACCCCCAGGTTTGAATGACAATATAGCTTTGGTTCCACTGTTAAAACTCAGGTCTGCTAAACCGATTTTTTGTTGTTATACATTGTAACAACTATCATTATGTATTAAGTAGTAATTTTATGTAGTATGATTTTTTAAACAATGTTTACAATTAAATTCTATGTATAAATTATTATAAATGTTTTTATAATCTGTGTTTTTACATTATGTTTTAACATATATTTTTTTAACATATTTATAAGTACATATTTTTTACAATATATATATATATGTTTTTAAAATATGTATAATTTCAACAAATACGCATTCGTTTTTATGTAACAAGTCAGTTTAAACGCAATAACAAGGTGTTTTCTGCCTATTTTACTACATGCCTTTAAGACAAGTCAATTATTTATTCTAATTAATTGTTTAATGAGTTTCATTAAGATATATAAAGGGAATGTGTGTAGGGACATTGTTTGCTTTATCTGAAGAAGTCTGGGTGATACTCGGATGAAAGCATTGTGGTTTTAAGGATTTTGTGTTAATATAGAGTGGTCTGCATCCACAGGAGTTTCCTGCTTTTATTCTGTGCCTTTTGGTTAAGTCCAGAACATTATTTGGTGTTTATAATAGATAAACTCTCTCAGCTAGGCATCAATCCATGTTACCAGATAGGTAGCAAACTGGCTCACTGATAAAACCCATCTAGTCAAAATAGGGGAAGCCACCTTAAGTAGTAGACCCATAACAAGTGTTGCATCCCAGGGATCTGTCTTGGGGCCTCTGTTGTTTGGGATATACTTCTCAGAGGTGCAGGCCAAATCTAGTGGGCTATGGCTGACCAAGTTTACAGATGACTGCAAGCTGAGTGCTGTCATCAATTTCCCTAGTGATGTGAGCATCCTCCAAGAGGGTCTTACCCACACAAATGACTGGTGCCAGAAACATTGCCTCAAACTGAATGCCAAAACATGCATCACCATCCCTTTTGGAGGGAGTGAAGTCCCCACAAATGATCACATGAAAACAGTCAAGACAATACCACATACTTATAATGTAGGTACCTTACCAGATGATCTAAGTGATCATATGCTAACATATATAATAAGACAAAAGAATGATATCTCTATCACTCCAGCCTATAGGATAACACGAACAAAGAAACACTTTAACCCTGTACTCTTCCAAAATGAACTCAAAGCTTGTGACTGGAAACCTGTAAAAATACTCCCACTAGATGAAGCTGTCAAATATTTTAACTCTAAATTTCTTGCAATCCTAGATGAGCATGCACCCAAACGATCTATTAGAATAAAATCCAAACCAGCCCCCTGGCTAACCAAAGAGACTAGACAAAAAATACTACTTAGAAATAAAGCTTGGCACAATTGGAGAACTAACAGAACCTCCCCTGAAAGACAAACCTTTAGACAGCTGAGAAACATAACTAAAAAGGCTATACTCTCTGACAAAAAGAACTACTATAGTAAGCTACAACAAACACATCACAAGCAGCCTCAGAAATTTTGGACTAACATCAATAGACTCCACAAACCTGGTCACTCTAGCACACCATCCCCTCATGATGCTGATCATAAAACTCCACTTCAAACAGCCAACAACTTCAACACCTATTTCACAGAGACCATACAGTCCCTAGCTAGTCAGCTTTCCACTGATAACATGAGGCTCCCTTCTTCTACAGCTGGATCTCTACCAACTTTTACATTTCATCCTATTTCAAGAACTTTTATCTACAAAATCCTACTAAAGCTTAAGCCTTTAGCTTAAGCTGACCAATTACCTTCTGAGTATTTGCAAATAGCAGTGAAAGTTATTGCCTTTCCCCTATCCATCCTACTCAATAGAACCATTAATGAAGGTATCATTCCAGACATCTGGAAAATCTCCCACATCATCCCCCTACATAAAGGTGGTAAATCCAACGACTACTCTAATTACAGACCAATAGCTCTCCTATCACCCTTAGCTAAAGTCATGGAAAAATGCATTCACCATCAGTTACTCAACCACCTAACTAAACACAATATTCTGGCTACATGCCAGCATGGCTTTAGGCCATTTCATAGCGCTACCACTGCTCTACTATCTTTCACTGACACCATTAATAAGAACAGTAATAACAACATCCTCTCTTCTGCTCTCTTCATCGACCTTTCAAAGGCTTTTGATATGGTTAATCATCCCCTACTTATAAATACTCTTGAACTTCTTGCTCTAAATCCCCCAGTTATACAATGGTTCAAGTCCTACCTTAACAATAGGCAACAGGCAGTTCTCTGGGAAAATAAACTATCATCCCTCCTACCAGTCACCCTTGGAGTCCCCCAGGGCTCCATTTTAGGACCTCTTCTCTTTTCTTTATTCATCAACAACCTTCACATAGCAGTCCCTGAAGCTACCTGCATTCAATATGCCGATGATTCCACACTTATATGTTCTGCTAACTCCACATCTGAACTACTCTATCTAACTCAAAAAGTATTGAACTTAGTAGAAGACTGGTTCCTAAAATGCTGCCTTCTTTTGAGCCAAAAACCAAGCTTCTACTCTTTGCACCCACCAGTAGGTCCTCTCCTATTGATTTCTCTATTATATCTAACAACAGTACCCTTATCTCTCCCGAACAAACTACCAAACTATTAGGAGTCACAATTGATAACAACCTTAACTTTGATATGCATATAAATAACACCATTCAAGCAGTGAACAGAAAAATTGGCTCCTTATACAGAATCAAACCCTTCCTAACTCCTCTAGCTAGAACCACCATTGCCCACTCTCACTTAATCTCAACTCTTCTCTATGCTTCTCCTATTTATACTAATCTAAAAAATATATAATCTTCTCAAACTATCTTACTCCTATAACAATATTGCCAGGTTTGCCACTGGCAATACATTTCAAACACACCACTGTCTGAATCTTAAGCAGCTTGACTGGCTTGAACTCCCTAACATGCTAACTTTTTCCCAACTCACCATTGCTCACAAAATCTTTTACCAACCTAATAATACTCCAATTCTCACTAACCTCATTACCCCTTATAATAATCTGATTTCTCTACGCTCTTCAGGTAAATTGCTTGCTAGTATAAGTAAGTCCAATAACTTGTCAGGCGACAGCATTTTCTCCAATACTGTTGGGAAACACTGGAACCTTCTACCTACTAATCTAACTCTACTTCCATCACTGTCACTCTTTAAGCAAAAACTCAAAATTCACCTAAAATCACACTGGTTATGTCCCTGCACTAACCCTGATTAATTAATTAATTAATTAATTAATTAATTAATTAATTAATTAATTAACCACCTTTTCTTTTTTACTGCCTATGGTTCTACATCTCACTCTGTATACCCCTCTGTATGCTAATATCTGGTCTCCGAAAACTTATAACCACAAGTGTTTATGTTAACCATCAATGAACTATAGTGTATCTCGCTTATCAAACAATCTCACAACTGTTATATTATTGACCTACTTGTATTTTTACTTTGAGTATGCCTTCTTTAGATTGTATATACCTCTTATTATTTTTTTTGTACTTGTACTTGTTTTTTTGTTATATAATTGCATAATACTGTTTATACTATGTTGGAGCTTTTCTCCCCGGGCCTCTACTGAAAATGGAAATATATCCAGTTAGACTAACCCGGTCAACAAATGTAAAATAAATAAATAAATAAATAAATAATAAGGCAATAAGCACACAATTAGTTGTGAGGGACATGGGCACCCAGGTTGATAGCAAACTGACGTTTGACCACCATATTGCCTCCATTGTACAGAAAGCTTTCTACATGGCCCACCTCATTAGTAAGGGTATCTCATCCAGGGACAAGGTGATCATTACATCCCTGTATTCTTCCCTTATAAAACCCATTATTGAGTACAACGCCCCTTTTGGCATGTACCTTACAAAGCACATGCAGCAGCTGGAGAAACCACAGAGGTTCTTCACCAGGGGAATCCAGGGCCTCAGACATCTATCCTACACAAATAGGCTAAATGCCCTGTCCTTCTACTCAGTCTCCTACAAACTCCTCAGTGGTGACCTCTGTCTGGCATACAAAGCAATCTCAAACTCCACCTTGATGGGACTGCTGTATATCCACAAGTCAAGCTCCACTCGATTAACCTGCACGTGCAATGTCAACCTGGTCTGCGACATCAATAAGACTTGTTGGTGGGACAGATTTGTGTCTCAGAGACTCCCCCTTTTGTGGAATAGACTTCATCTCCATGTAAAGTAGAGTACCTCATTAAACTTTTTTAAGTGCAACCTGGATAACTGGATGGGGAACAGAAAATACACCCCTGGGATTCTATCTGTGTCCCTGCTGGACAGTGGCATAGGGCGTTGACTGGAACATGGGCTAAATTCTTGACTAGGCTTGTAAGGGCCTCAAGGCCAATAGCCTAGTAACTTTCTATGATCCCATGATAGGTAGGGGTTCTAATCTCACTGCAGTCAACTGTTTGTGTGGGTGTGTGTGTGTGCATTTGTGTCTCTGTGTGTGTGTCTGTGTTAGTGAGCTGTAGCTTGATATTACAGACAGAATTCTACACCAGCAGGTGAGACACATATATTGTCCTCAACAGACACTGCTGATGTCATCGGCTATCAAGGGTTGTCTGACAAACTGCAAGTCAGACTTGTGCCATGGCATGTGCATTACGTTCAGTGTTCTGTGTACCTTAAATAGGTAGGGGGTTTATTCTCACTGCAGTCAAATGTGTGTGTGTGTGTGTGTGTGTGTGTGTGTGTGTGTGTGTGTGTGTGTGTGTGTGTGTGTGTGTGTGTGTGTGTGTGTGTGTGTCTGTGTGAGAGTCAGCTGTAACTTGATATTACAGACAGCATTTTACACCAGCAAGTGTGACACTGTTATTCACATATGCTCAACAGACAATGCTGATGTCATCAGTTATATCAGAGTATTGTATATGCATGTATCTCACCAGGGCATGCTCAGACAGTGGCCTGGATGTCAGGTAGATGTCACATCATGAGATACAAGAGGGATTACAGTGACATCTTTTTATCTGTACACATACATCATGGCATGGTTCATAGGCCTTGTGTTATCTTGATGAGAAAGCCCTGTGGGTGTCCTGCAGATACATGTTTCTGGTGAGCTACATGCAACAGAGAACATGATACTGTACTGTTCTGATGAGATTATACTACAGTGGTGTCATGCAATCTAGAGATCTAAATGAGATGGCCTAACTTATGATGTGCACCATATGTTTTTACTGGATAATCATTAAAGAGAACAGTTAGAAAGTAATGCAACACGTTGCAGTTGTTGACTTCACAACCCTTACAACAGAATACACCATAAAGTAGTGAAATGATGCTATCATCTGTACAACTTAGAAAAGCAAATATAATTCACAGGTACAATTATCATTTAAACAACACAAATGTAGGTATACTAAGCAATAATGTAGTTAAGCACCCTGTGCATCAGACACAAAGCTTTAGTTTCCCCAAATCCAAATGAGAGAAATCAGGGATATGGCACAGTTATTACCACTTTCACAGGGTGTTGTGGGGGGGGGGGGCAGGAGGCTTAGGCTGACAACAAAGGTTAAGTGTGTGTGAGTAAGAAGTTAAGTGTGTGTAAGTAAGAATGGGAAAGCAATCAGGCTGAACCATGTAACTGCTGTGTGTGTTTCTGCAGGGGTCCTGCATGTGAAAATGGTGTATGACAGTGTGCATGAACACAGCCAAGCTCAGTGCTAGCTCTACATCTTGATATGTTGGACTGGTGTGAGCTGTGCATGGTAGAGTTGTCAGTTAATCGTTGTTGCCCCCGACCACAGGACCTGGCTCTGCCAGAAGATGCACTGGCACCTCCATGCCCAAGGTCAGATGCAGTGTTGCTACCTGAGTGTGACTGTTGTCTGCTGGACAGGCTCCCTTCCCTTCATGAGAATGCCCAGGACCATGACCCCATAGCCTGCCACTTCTGGGTGTGGACAATACACTCTCTGATAGAGCAGGGGGAGCACTGCCACTACAAGAGTGTGATCAGGCATGGCCACATTGGCTAGAAGCAGATGGTGTGGCTGACCTACGCCCATGTGGATGATGTACCCCTCCCAGCAGATGTGTCATCACAGACACTGCATGGTCCATGATATAAACCCCTCGTTCCATCACATACACTCCATGTTTTAACTTGTCATTCAACCAGTCCATTGAACTGGATATTCATTAAAGAGAACAGTTAGAAAGTAATGCGACACGTTGCAGTTGTTGACTTCACAAGGAATGTGGAGGAAGTCACAGATGTCAGACTGTGCCACATCTAGAAATCTTAGCATTTGTTTGGAGCACATTTCAGTGCCTCCATAATGGCCCTTAACATCCACTGAGTGACATGGGATGAGACACCTGCATCAGGTAGAGGAGGGTCAGCAGGCCTCCTCCAAGCACCCCTATCAGCCCTCCTGTATGACACTTCACCAACACTTTGGCTACAGACAGAATCAACAGGCACTGAAGCTGCAGTAGCCACACTCCCCTGATCAATGTCCTTGTCCTTAACCTGTCCAATATCTCTGGTCCCAGTGGACTAGGTAGGCATAGGTCTACTGGCTATATCCAGGGACAAATGAAGGGGTCGCTGGATGTCAACCTCTGTGCCAGATTCAACCTCTACACCCTCCTCAATTGTGCCTCAGTTTGGCCACCATCATCATCAAGTGTCAGTGTGCCCACACTACCACTGTCACTTTCACCTGTGATAAAAAGGGAGAAACATAGAACTACATTAATACCTGCATTACAATGCTGCAATATATGCTTAAAAAAGTACACTGTTGTCAATATTACAGACAGCACAACAACACATACAACAGGCCTGAGAAGACACATTATGAGATATCTTGAAATGTATCTACAGTACTGACATCAATGTATTAGGCCTACCATCTGCAGAAGGCCTACATCTCTGTATTCCTGATGGTACTGAAATAAGTAAAGCAAAGGTAATAGCAACATTGTCACATTTAACAGTAAAATAGGGGGTAATACATTTACACCTCTATATCTGCAGTACCTCAAAGGTCAACAAGAATGTGGCTGACAACTTCAAATTAAGCTTATAACTGTAGCAATCCTAAATATACCCACCCAACAAACAACTTACACAGACATATACATTACTGAAATTATTGCACTATGCCACATGCCACGGTATTCTAATTATCATCTAACGAAACATACCTGGAAACTCCTCTTGGGGTTCAGAAGTTGCACCCACATCCAGAACATACTGTGTCATGGATTGCTGGAAACTGTCCTGGGTGGCAATGTTAACCAGGAATTCCTCAGTGGCAGTGAGAGGGAGTTCTACAGCAGGGCCTCCACCTATGATTTGATGATCGCATGCCACTGCAGTTGCATGCCTATGTGCAGCAGTTACCATGCCTGTGGCTCTGTGAAACACCTGCCAATATGTGTGACTGTGTCACCCAACAGTGTTATTACTGGCCACTAATTCATCTCAAAGGGCTGTATGCTCAGCCATATTGGCCCACCCCCTGGACAGCAGCATGTTGCCTTAAGGCATCAATTATCAGATTATTCTCTGCATCTGTAAATGGAGGCCTATGATGAGCAGACATATTGTGTTCTGCAAGACAAACAAATGATAATAAGTATGAGAATCACATGGCTACAAATTAAATGTTTACAGATAAAGCAGTAAAGGAAGGCTGTAAACATTCCCTCAGATAAACATGAAAGAGTCTGCATATTTCAAACAAATAACAAAATGGAGGATACCAAACAAGGAGACTAACAAGAGAAACACATCCTTGTTTGTGCCATAGCAGTAAGTAAAATATGCTCACCCACCCAAAATGACAGTTCACCCACCCAAAATGACAGTCCAGTCTAGTTAGTGCCCTAGGACTAACTCATCTTTGTCCTCTCCCATAACCAAATGACAGGCTACAGGCTAAAGACCCGTTGTGCTAAAATCTTTGAAATGGTAAAAGTGCTATCAAAGGACCTGTCCATGTAACATGTGTACATATTTATAACACAGCATTCCTTTTTCAGGTATTCTCAATGCTGTGTACCTCTGAAATAGCTTGAAAACCAAGGCCATGCCATCATTGCACTTCTAAATAATGCATACAGATTAAAGTGTGAAAGTCATTACTTCACATTTATTCTTACCTATATACCAGCATATGCATTGTGTAGGTAACAAAATGGGAACACCTGCTGGAGTGTAATACTCATCTGTAGAGATATACTGTGAAGACATATGGTTGTCTTAGTGATCTCAACAATGTACTTTCTCCTCAACATCAGTCTGGCTAGCTACACATTTGCCTTTTTAGGGTCTATGTTAGATAATCAAACTTTCAAATGTTCGACTGTCATAGGGTCGACATCATATGATCGAACTTTTAAAGGTTTGAAAATCTAATAAAAAAATAAACTACACAAGTAACCTACCTGAACATTTTAAGCAGGAGGGCAAGCCCCCTGCACCCTCCATGGGGGGGGGCTGTGCCTCCCCCCCCCGCTCTTTAAATATACCAACTCTGAGATCACACTACAGTGCAGAAAAGGGAAATCTTCCCATTCAGCACTGTACAGAGATCTCCGTTAAAACGTTCAAACTTTCAAAAAATTTGATCCTATGGTGTCGACCATATGACAGTCGAACTTTTGAAAGTTCGATCATCTAATATAGACCTGCCTTTTTATAATGGAGTACATTATTAATGGTTTGCATCTGTCTTAGTCTTTGCTCCTGAGATGCTAATTACTGCATAAGCAGGTGAACTGCATGCTAATCAACCAATCTTGTGAAGATATTCAACAAGATATAAAGCATTTATGCAGACTCCATGCTGTTTTTCCTAGAGATTTCAAAAAGTGCGGAGTACAGACACAGCATTTTCAAGGTAAGTCCTGAACATTTATTATAATGTATAATACTACTATAACATGTACTTGTATTTCATCACATGGTACAGTAAGCAGGTAAAAGGAGGGAGATGTGTACAGAAAGTCAAGTAATGTGTGACAGCAGAGAGTTATTTCACTTTTATGTTTCCATTACAAAGTAGTAGCCTTCAGCCATGCAAGATTCACACATTCCTAACTCTCCAAAGTACCAGTGATCAATGCATGTCCTCAGTTTAGCATCAAATGTTTGTAATGCAATATCTTTACATAGAGAAGTTGTGCCATAACATGACCTCAGCTTGGCCAACCCCCTCGAAAGAACAGTGTACACTTGCATGTGCCATAACAGGAATTCACCTTTGCTTCCACCACCAAAAGAGCAGTGGTGGAAACCAACCACCCTTAATTTGCTGACAACTGCATATAATATTGCTGACAACTGCATATAATATTATTCCCAGTTAATATACACACACAATGTAAGGTAAATGAGGTAGACTGACTTTCACAGTGCATATCTCTGAATACTGGTCAGATAACTGCTGAATGGCCAAGCAACATAGATTGGTATAATTTCAAGTAATAGTCCTAACAAGTTGCATGATCACTAAGTGCAGTACATCCAAGTCTATTTCATATAATATATGTATAAATAACAGCTGATGGCTTGATATCAGTTAAAATACATTGTGGAAGATTGTTGTGTGACAGATAACTTAAAGTTGTTTGCTGCCAAGCTGTTTGTGTGGCAAACAGGGATAAGGCACCCATCCTGTTTTCTGAAGGTGCATTGGAATGAGATTTGAAACCCAGACCTCTGCAGGCATACCTCCTGTGTAGTAACAAAACTGTATTTTCCCCTTTTTCTTCCTTCTGTATTACTTTAGTGGGTGATGGGGGCATTGTTTGCACAATGTGCCTCTTAGCACAAACAGGTTTGGCTATGCTAATCAGTTTTGCATGTAGAGTGATCTTGCACAAAATGGATGACTGGACCTCCCAGGTAGCAGAAAGGACACAGACAGCCAAAAAAACAGATGCTTTTTATTAATGTAATTGCTCTGTGGTTAACAGTGAGAACTTAACAATGAATACTAACTTAGGGGGTGTTGTTATGTAACTTACTCTGTGGCAGGAGGTGTTAAGTTGTTAAGTCTAGGTCTGAATTCTAGATGGTCCTGGGTTTGAGTATAAGGTGTACAATTTTTGATTTTACTGTTGTGACATTGCAGTATTTCACAATAAACTGACACACAGAGAAGGAATTTCCCAGCTTTCCTGAGGCAATAGCTGTCAGTGCAGAACTAACATCCATATGGTCCAAGGTTCACATACAGTGTATGCCATTCAATTTTAATGTTACAATTCACATTATAGTCACTCTGACTTATAGCAGTTGATCTTGTGTAGCTTATATAATATTCATATGACTTAGGACTGACTAAGTAATATTGTGTCAGTTATGTAATTATTTATTAATCTATGTATTGTCTAGTTAATAGCAAAAGTATGACTTTGAGTATAATGTGTACTATGTTCAGGTAAATATATTCCTACTGTGTGGCCTGGCATGCCCTTCCCATTGGACCAACACAGTTATAGAAATGCCTGTATCTCATATAACATGGAAAATGCATTAGTTACCAAACTTCTGCATCGCTTACCATCATGCAAACATGATGCACTCTTGCACCCTGTTTGTGTGATGGTAAGCAACTTTTTCAAATGTTGCCAAATCAAGAAGTGCACCCTCTGAGTAAACACAATATATGCAATTGGTGGGAAAATATCATTCTACATTGGTCTTGCTTTGTAACAGACATGGAAGGCATTTCTGGAGAGGGTTTCAGATTTAGGGCTCAAAGGTGAGGTGTCCAGAAGTCCAAAGTGTTTGTTGGACTCCTAGTTAATGAACATGTGCCAGGTGTCCTACAGAGGAACTATCATGGCTCACAATCAAGGACAGAGGCATGGAATAGTCTGGCCTGGGCTCTGACCAGGGCTACTGGTATCCCTCGCACTTGTGAATAGTGTAGGAACCAGTACTGAGACCCCAGGATGAGGAGGAGGGATACCCTTGACCATTTGATCGAGGAATGTTGGACTGATGGTACCCCACAGATGTGTAAATATGACTTTCAGACATTATTTGTAATAGTTAAAAACTGCATATAGTCAGGCTTGGTATTCTGTTGTGTTTTTTCCACAGCTGAGGCAGATCATGACCTAAATGTTAGAGGCCATGAAAGTAGGTTGGCATGGATGTGAATAGCATATGGTATGTATGCATCACAACAGTACTGTTATTGTAGCATTAAAAGTTAAAGACTGCTTTGTAATACTTCTCAGCTGCATGGGTTTTGCAGAATGTTCAGATTGTTGCCTCATAATTTTGGTTTGTTTCTCATAAATTGTGTTTGTCTGGCAAATCTTACCAAAGCGTTGAGGACTGCAGTCAGAAAATGACATTTGTGTCTCATACTTCATACCTTTCAGAATATCTTTGCTAATACAAAGCTTTTTATTGTATCATTTTTCTACATTTGTGGAAGAATATGCAAAATGTGCTGCTACTTGTGCACCTTTGTACCCCCATTATTTATTGCTTGGTCCACATTTTTGGCTGTAAGATGTTGTGAGGTATGGGCTTAGTTGGTATGTAATGCAGTGATACCTGTCAACTGTACAGATTTCCAAAGAATGCCCAGTCTTTGTATAGTTACATATATAAATATGGTTTTCAGTTAAATAATTGTAAATGGGTTGAGGACTGATGTCACTAAATAATGTCGGACTTGTGAGATTCAGACATCATACCCTTCAGAAAAGTCATGCAAGTCAAAACCTGTTACTGTGTCACCTTAATAAGTTTGTAAGAGCAAGTATGTAAGAGTCATCACTATTTCTTGGACGTTTGCACCTATTGTCCCTCTTCAAGAGAAATCTTGATGAGTGGATGGGTAATAGAAAGTTCACCCAGGGGATCACTCCAGTGACTGTAATTGATAGAGGCACTGGAACTAATGTTGGGCGGCACGATGCCAAGGTACTTCTATGGGCTAGGCTTGTAAAGGCTCCAGGGCCATTAGCCTAGTACACACCTATGAACTTATAAACCTATTACATATGACTTTGTCCACATTTATTGCTGTAAGAGTTTGAGGCCTATGAATACAGTACTATAAAGTAGAGCATACATCCCACAATTGTAAAAAGAAAGTGTACATGCAGTACTCTGTGGGAACACAGAACACTATGGTATTAGAGAGTATTCAGTAGTTGTGGGTTTAAACATCACAATTACCAAATGAACAAGTACTGTTATGTTTTCATCATTATTGCACTGTAACTACAGACCTCTCTGGCAGTGGCTCAAATGGTGTGCTGGAAAATGTAATTAGTAGAATTGGAGCCTGCATATGGGCAATATATGCACACATCATGGATTGCTGGTTGAAATCTGTTCTATAGTGTGCATATGTTCTTAACTGTGTATTCAGAAATGTTATAAAAATGTCTGTTTACAGTTTGTACTGTTTAAAGTAAAGGTAACAAGGTGTGATTTTCTACAAGATCTAACTACTTCACATTACCTGTGACCACTCCCACTCCCCCTCCTCCAATATTGTCCCAGCAAAGTTTTATTTTTTAACCCCTGCAGCCATCTCGGCTTACTCACAGCAGCTACCCATTCCCTTCAGCTCGTGGTGTATCTCATTGTAAGTGTTTGAGCTTTACTTTTTATATTGCAGCTAAGGTCTCTACAAACTCAATTGTTCTATTGCTTTGTTACTATCAGCATTGTTACTGTTGCAGAACTGGTCTCCTATTTATACAAATTGTAGACAAAGTGTTACAATGTATCATTTTCCAGTCTGACTTAGTGCTTAATGTGCTTCGTGCTGCTAGCACTTACAGATGCTATTGTTTCAAACTGGGTTGCTACTCCTCATCACTTTTGTTTAGTACATACATTTTAGTTAAAATAGATGCTAAGCAGTCTGACTGAGTATTCTGTGATTCATTTTGAAGAAAATCATAAGTTAAATACAGAACACCATGTTACGGCTAAAAGTCCTGTTTTGCTGCCACGCCAGAGCGATCCTTACTTGTTTTAACTGCTGTACCATGAGAAATACTATAGCAATGTAGATATGTAAATGTCTGTGTTGTGATATTTAAGTACTGTTATGTTATATATAATTGCTGTGATAGTTTACTACTGCTATATCTGTGATAGAACTGTCTCTAAATTCATGGGCTACGTAAATTATCCGGTACATAACACCAAGTAAGGTGTTTTTTTTTTTATGTCAAGGGCTTCATATGGGAATGCATAACAGTTGCCTGAGCCTTTTTTACTAAACACTTTGCACCTGTGTAAATAGTATAACATGCTGCTACTCTTAAACCAATACCCTTCCCGCCAGGGTGATAATTTATTATTTCAGTTACTTTTTACAGCACTTCTTTCTCATTCCCCTTTCAGAGACCTTAACGTAATAATTCTTTTTGTCTCCAAATGTTCATTTAGTGACCACTGTCCCTGCAAATGGCTTATCTCTCAGTCCCCCACTTGCTGAATCCTTAGCTATTGACCGCATCTGCTGTGAAGAAACCAGCCTCAAGGGCTTTAAAAAGAAAATAAGTTACTGTAGGTGTCTAGCTGTGTTTCCCTCTTAGCCTGCTACTGTAGAAAGTACCTGGTCTAAGCAGAAATAACTGGCTCTACCCATGGCTAGGGACAGCAGCTGCTCCCCACCCCCATCAGCTGTAAATACATTCATAGGTTCATAGGTTCATACTAGGCTATCTGCCCTATGGCATTTATAAGCCTAGCCAGAGTGTGTGTGGCTTTCACCACCCCTTAGGATGAGAATACTATACCCATTAGTTTGCTGTGCCTCTGTCCAGCAGTGACACAGAGATGATTCCCGGGGTAAACCTACGATCTCCCATCCACTCGTCAAGATTTCTCTTGAATAGAGTCAGTGAGGGGCTCTGCCTCACATGGACTGGGATTCTGTTCCATAGTGTAGGGAGTCTCTGGGTGATGAATCTGTCCCTCCAGCACGTCCTATTTATATCCGTGTTGAGGTTTAAGTCTCTTGCTCTTATGGCTCTGGTGGATTTGTATTTTTTGAGGTGGAGCATGTCCATTAATTCTGGGTTGGACATGGCCTTGTATGTCAGGCACAGATCACCTCTGAGCAGATGGTATGCAACTGAATAGAGCTGGAGTTTCTTCAGTCGGGCAGCGTATGACATATGTTTGAGCCCCTTTATCCTTTTGGTGAGGAACTTTTGGGGTCTTTTCAACTGCTGCAGGTGTCGGGTAAGGTACATTCCGAATGGGGCGTTGTACTCAATCATTGGTCTGATAAGTGAAGAGTACAGGGGTACAATGACCTCTCCTGATCTGGATGTGAATCCCTTCATGATCAGGTGGGCAATGTAGAAGGTCTTCCTAACTACTTTGGCAATGTGAGTGTCAAAAGAGAGGTTACTGTCAACTTGGGTCCCCAGGTCCCTGATAACTTCTTCCATGTTTAATGGATTACCACCTATGTGGTAATTAGTGGTTACCTTGTTTTTCCCAAAGGGTATGACTATACATTTTTTGGCATTTAGCTTAAGGCCATGGCTCTGGCACCAGTTATCCATTTCTATGAGACCTCTCTTGAGGATGTCTGTGTCTGATGGAGTGTCAATTATGGTGCCCAGTTTGCAGTCATCTGCAAATTTTGTCAGCCACAATCCCCCTATGTTTGCCTGCACTTCAGAAAAATAAATGCCGAACAAAAGGGGGCCCAGGACTGAGCCCTGTGGGACACCGCTCGTGACCGGCTTAGAGTCTGACGTGGCACCAGCAACTCTAACCCTGTGGGTTCTGTCCTTGAGCCAGTTTGCAACCCATCTTGTGACATATGGGTTTACATCTAAGCTGGTGAGCTTTTCTATGATGCCCGAGTGGGGTATTGTGTCGAACGCTTTTGCTAGGTCAAGGTAGGCTGTGTGAACTGCCTTACCCTCATCAATGGCCTTAGTGACTGTTTCGAAAAAGTCAACCAAGTTCAAGAGGCAGGATCTGCCCTTGACAAAGCCAAATTGGGTAGGATCCAGTGTCTGTAGGTCCCCAATGTCTTTATTTATGAGTTCCATTATGATCCTCTCCATAGCTTTGCAGACAAGGCTCGTCAAGCTTATGGGCCTGTAATTTCCAGGGTCCGTAGAAGCACCACCTTTGTGGAGTGGGACCACAGTTGCCGTACGCCATTCTTTGGGTACGTATCCTGTAGTAAGGCTAAGATTAAACAGCAGCCTTATGTGTGGGTTTAGTTCCTCATTGAGTTTGTGTAGCACACAGGCGGGGACACCGTCCGGTCCCATTGATGCTGTGTTTTTTGCTTTAGAGAGAGCAGCTCTCACCTGGGCATCTGAGATGTTTGGGAGGCTAGACTCTGGTGGGATAGATATTTCTCCTTTTGGGGAGGGAGGGGAGAAATTTGCACTGAACCTGTCTGCCAGTATGTTGGCAATGTCTGTGGGTTCAGTGATTTTTGTATCATTTTGGGCTAATTCTGAGCATATCTGGGAGTTTCCACCCAGGTTTCTAACATAGCTAAAGAAGACCTTATGATTGTCTTTTGTGCCTTTAGCGATTTTTCTCTCAAAGTTGGCCTTGGATGATTTTATGAGTGATCGTAGTTTTTTGCTAGTATTGATCAGAGATGCCTTCCCTTTTAGGGATTTTGCTCTGTCATGTAGTAGCTTTCTCCTCTTGTTGTAGAGTTTGTTTATGGCTGGGGTCCACCAGACCGGGCGCCTGCCTTTGGTGGAAAGGGTCTTGATTTTATTAGGGATTGCTTGATCCATACATTCCTGGAGGTGCTCGTAGAAGGCATTTGTAAGGGTTTCAGCAGCGTGGGTTGTGGTTTCCACTGGCTCGGGGCCTTGAAGGATACCACTCCAGTCTTAAGAAGTGTGAAGTTTGCTTTTGAGAAGTTCTTCACTGTGGTCTTTTGCTGGGGTTGGGGCGGGATGTGGATCTCCAGTGAGATTAATTTATGGTCTGATCTCACCAATGAGGGATATACTTCCGGTGTGGAGCATTTTGTCCCCATGTTTGTGATGATCAGGTCTAGTATATTTTCTCCTCTTGTGGGAATGGTGACTAGTTGTTCCATAGCATTTGAGATTATGAACTCCAGGAACCTTTGGGCTAGGGTGTTGGGGCTTGAATAATGTTCCCAGTCTATGTTTGGGTAGTTGAAGTCACCCAATATGATGGTGTTTGGAGAGACATTCATACTCTCCAGTGTCTTCAGGAAGGCTGTGTGGGTTTCCTGAGTTTGAGAGGGTGGTCTGTAGCATGCTACAAACTGTAGGGCAGTTTTACCTATGGTTAATTGCACCTGGATGGTCTCTGATGCTTCGTGTGTTGCCACTGACCTGGAGGTGTGGGTATCCTTTATGAATATGGATACTCCTCCTCCTTTTGTGGTTCGGTCCGGATTTTGGGGCCGGAACGCATGATATGAGGTATAACCTGATAGTGCTGGGGTGCTCTCAGGAGCCTTGAACCAGGTTTCAGTCACAGCACAGACATCGATGTTCTCCATACTGAGGAGGGCTTCGAGGGCGTGCATCTTGAGGTTTAGACTTCTGGCACTGAGCAGTATTACCCTTAGTTTTTTTTCCATTTTTGTTTTCTAGGGTGGTAGGTTTATCATTTGAGCCTTGCCTAAAAAAGGCACTATGGGGGTGGCAAGAGCCTTTGCCAATATCCGGAAGCCCGCCAGTTAAACTTTTTCTTTTTAGTTATCACTAAATCAAGATAAAGCTTTAGGTGAAAAAAGGTAACCCATTTGATACACTGGAATTGCACACTTGCAAAATAGAGGCAAAAAGGTACTTAAACTGCCACTTTTTTTCTGCTTCAAACTAGGTATCTACCCAGAAAGGACACAGCTGAAATCAGGTCTATAGATTGTTTTTCCCTACTAGATTCTAATAACTCCTAACAATTTGGCTATTTAGACACTTACCCTGAAATCTTTAGCCTGGGGGGTTCTAGCCTTCTCCATTCACTATGCTCACTTCTCTCCCCTCCCTGCCCCTATTCCCACCTGCCCCCAGTACCTCTACATTTATTCTTAGCCTTAACCCCACCCCTAATTACCACCAATTAGGCTACACCACTAGTCACCCACTTCCCCTACATCCAACACAATCATGCTACTACCTAATATAATAACAATCCTAACCTGCGTAGTTCTAGCTCACATTACACCCTACCAAGGCTCCACAGTCACATACCTCAACAACTTCCACTGTACTCGCTCAACACCCTCCCTCAAACATTTACACTATAACTACACAACCCCTGCCACCAAAAACATCCTCCCAATACACACACTCCATTACCAAACACCTAACACACTCAAAAATAAAATATCCCTAACATATCATAAGCAATTTACTATGTATATAAAACATATCCTAAACACCCTCTATAAACTAGGCCTCATTGGAGACATCCATCCAAACCCTGGTCCTCCCAAATCCAACCCAACCACAAACCCTAGTCCAAGCAACCCCCCCACAACTCAACTCCTAGCCAACAAAAAAACAACAGACCTACTTATAATGTCCCTAAACATCAGAAGCATATGCAATAAAATCCAAGAACTACGTGCCAGCATATATTCCCCATATATTCTCTTCCTAACTGAAACCTGGCTCAGACCTCACATCAAAAGTGAAGAAATACTTCCACCTGAATACAACAGCCTTCACAAAGACAGATTGCCCAAAAAAGAAGGTGGTGTAGCATTGATATTTAAACACCACCTCAATATTCAACTCCTCATCACAACAATGCCAAAATCTTTATGCCAATCTCAAACTAAACCCAAACACAACAATCAATATCATACAAAGCTGTTTCCCACCAGGGCAAAATATTACACCCCTAGAAAATCTCTTGAGCTGGGCTACTCTAGCTCTACCCCAGGAAACCATCATTCTCGGTGACTTTAACATCAGCTGGCTATCCGGTAATAACAATCTCCCAGCCATTCACCTTAATCTCCATGGGTTCACTCAACTCATCCAACCCCCTACCCGAATCAACAAAAACCCTAACAATCATACTTTACTTGACTGTATCCTAGTCAAGAAAGCCCCTCACTCTTACCTAGCAGGCTGCTTACCTGACAGTCTTATTGACCACTCACCCACTTTCCTAATTCTGCACCACACAGTCTCAAGCCCATTATCCACAGGCAAATACGGAACAAGTCCAACTTCAATCCCAACTCCTTCATCTCCTCCCTGCAAAAAAAATTAACTGATCACCACTAAAATGCATAAACCTAGATGAGGCTGTCTACTACTTCAACAGTACCTTCCTCTCCATCCTAAACACCCATGCTCCTGTAAGAAATGCCAACGATAGATCCAGGCATGCCCCATGGTTACAAAAGACCACCAGAACCCTAATGAAATCCAGAGATAAGGCCTGGGAGCACTGGCGACTAACAAAAAATAACTCAGATAGGCAATCATTCCTTGAACTGTGCAATAAAGCCAAAAATCAAATAAAATTAGACAAATCCCTCTTCTATAAATCCACCCTAAACTCTACCAACCACACCCCTAAGCAATTCTGTTCCCACTATTAACACTATTCTCCACCCAGGGAAGGTTGATACCCACCAGCTGTCCATTCCCACCTCCTCCAGCAGTATTGCTGAATCCTTCAACAAACACTTCACTGAAACTATAACATCTCTAAACAAACAACACTTCCCTACAACAGCCCCCCAACTCCTAACCCTAAACCCCACTCCTCTTTTCTTCTTCACCTCAGTACCTACCTCCAACATAAAAAAACTACTGTCAAAACTTAAACCCAGCAAACTCGCAGCTGACAACCTCCCCTCTGAATACTTGAAAATTGCAGCTGATACACTAGCCTACCCAATTTCAATTCTAATCAACCATTCCATAACAGAAGGCTATGTTCCCTCAATATGTAACATATCCCACATCATTCCTCTCTACAAAGGCACCCCCTCCACCGACGTCTCCAATTACTGCCCCATTGCTATCCTGTCCCCTCTCTCCAAGATACTTGAAAAATGTATCAACACCCAGGTCTCCAACTACCTCCTAGCTAATAATCTCCTCTCCAAAACCCAACATGGTTTCAGGCCATATCACAGCACTACCTCCACTCTGCTCTCCTTCACCAACACTATACTTCATCACAAAAACAATGGCCTTTTCTCCACTGCTGTATTTCTAGATATCTCAAAGGCCTTTGACATGGTATCTCATGAGCTACTACTCTCTACTCTCCCTAACCTCTCCTTCTTACAATCAGCCTGCAACTGGTTCCACAGCTATCTACACGGATGCCAGCAATCAGTAATCTGGGATGATAACCTATCACCTCGCCTCCCAGTTACTCTCAGAGTTTTTTAAGGGTCTATCCTTGGCCCTCTGCTATTCTCACTTTTCACAGCAATCTACATACTGCCACCACACAACCATCTCTTATATAGTACGCAGATGACTCTACTCTCATCTGCCCTTCCCCCACTCTACCAGAACTACAACAAATCACACAGGAATCATTATTTTCTGTAGAAAGCTGGCTATCCAATGCTCACCTCCTACTCAACCCAAGTAAGACAAAACTTCTCCTGTTCCAACCTTCCAAAGCCACTCAAAACACCCCCCACTTCAACATTCTCGCCAAAGATAATACCATCATCTCTCCATCAGAACACACAAAATTACTTGGTATGGAAACAGACAACAAACTTAGATTTGACACCCACATATCTCTCACACTAAAAAAAGTTCACAAGAAACTTGGTGCATTATATCGAAGCTGACAATTCCTAACCAAGGCAGCTAGAATCTCCATAGCCAATTCCCAGCTAATCTCCACCCTACTCTATGCATCCCCCATACTTACCAACCTTAGACAGACAGACCTACAAAAGCTGGATGCTTGTTACAACAAAATTGCTAAATTTGCCATTGGAACCTCCTACCGCAGCCATCATTGTATCTCCCTTAAAGAACTAAACTGGCTAGAACTCCCACAACTCCTTCACTTTAATCAACTCACCCTCGGTCATAAACTTATTAACCACCCCCATAACATCCTTTCCCTTCAAACCCTTCTCCAACCCTATCACTCCACTAGGCCCCTAAGATCAAGCAACAAAAATCAACTCACTGTTATCAAACTCAAAAACTCAGCAGGAGAAGCCATATTTTCATGCACCATATTTAAACTTTGGAACAATCTTCCACCCTCTATAACTACTCTACCTTCTACCAGCCTTTTCAAGACTGCGCTCAAATTCCACTTAAATTTACACTGGTTTTGTCCTTGTTCTAATCCAGACTAATACCCCACCCTTACCTCCCCACCTAGACTCTTAACCCAACTATACTACTGCCACTACTAACCACAGTCAGAATTTGCTAGTTGTCTTTACATACTTTAAAATCTTGCCTGACAATTTTGTTACTAATATTATAAACAACAAGAAACTATCTTACTGTTGCTGCAACTTTTCATCTCTATTTATCATGTACATGATGTGGAGCTTTTCTCCCTGGGCATCCGCTAAAAAAGGACCTGCGTCCAGTCGGAATTTCCTGGTAAACAAATGTAAATAAATAAATAAATAAAACATAATAGAGTAAAATAACTGTATCACTGCTTTGTGTGTCACTTATGATATTGCTAATGTTCTCCTTTTTTTTTCCTTTCTCTCCCCACCCCTTATGTTCTTTTTTTTCCACTTTTTTTTCCACAGCACAGCGGGATAGGCCTATCCCACAGAAGCCACCTGCTCCCACTCCACCAGTTATGGCACCATGTCCCAGCATGTCAGAGACACAACCTGGTAGCACCCCTTGTGCTGCCTCTGCACTACCTGGGCCCTCAGGTAGTTCTGCCCACACGATAGCCCAGTGATTCCCTCTGGGAGCAGTGGCACAGGTGGGGATAATACCACCCATGATGAACTGCCAGGATTGATGCATAGGATTGTGCTCCACATAGTTGATGGTACACACCTATGCTGGGTGGAGACACTGCTCTCCATTATTGTTCTGAATATTACAAAGAGATGCAGACTTCAGACACTGCAGCCATCAGCACAGTGAGGTGACAAGGATGACAGTTCATTCTCACTGACTCCAAACTTGACGTCTGTGGGCTCTTGATGCCCCCTCCCAGCCATAGTGTTCACACCCCTCTTGTGTCCTTCACCATCCCTGTGTTGTCTCATCTTGTATGTCCTGTCTGTCTGCCATTGCTTCCTCACCTAGCCACCTTACCTTACCCACACATACCTAGGTCCCTACCCCAAAATTCTTCTCTCTTTGCCAAAAAGAAAAAAAAGTCACCTGTCCCTAAAATATAATATCTCATATATAGCTCTCTATTTCACACACATGTCTTCATGACACCCTTGATTTGGTCAAATTGGCTATACAGCATAACTGTGTTGTGGTCACCTCTCTTTCTGGAGGTGACAATCCAAATTCAGCTAACATTCTTCATATATTATCATGTTTTGCTGCTGCAGAAATGGATAGCTGTGGTTCTTTCCTACATCCTTCCTGCACATTCCTGCTCTCCTTTCACTTTGTTTTTCCCTCTGCTTGCTCCCCATTTCACCAGTTGCCTGCCTGCCCCATTTCTTTTCTTTAGAGAATCTATGAGTGATGGTGCGCATAGTGCAATGACGCATGCCGACAGCAAAAGGAATTAGAATTATTATATAAACCTGTATTTGAAACCATTACCATGTTTCACAAAAGTGATGACACAGATTCATAAGTATCCCAATTTATAATTTTTATTTACACTTAAAAGTATGCAACTATTACATACATCTGTATTTGAATGCAGTATCATCTGAACCAAGACAAGGTCTGATCAATGCATTAACAGATGGTGCTACAGAATCAGTTGAGTAGCAGTTGTATTTTACACACTAAATAGAAAATTGCAGACTTCACTACTGTTGGATACACCTCCTACTTAACAAATTTTTTGGCTGCGGGGAGTAATTGACTTCAGGCAGTCATAAGTTCCTTTTTTGGCCACATAGAACAGGTTCAAAATAAAGCTGTAGATAATACTATTCACTAATAATCTCATTTCTGTTATTTATTAAAAATGTTATTTGCCTTGCTTAGTGGTGCTGGCTGTGCGCTGAGCAGCATGGTTCACACATGCTTTATAAAAATAAATGGGGATTGAGCACTAAGGCTTTAAAGAACATTCATGTCTATTGTGCAATGATGCTTCATGCATAATTAATGTTGAAAATGTGTCATTGGTGATACAAGGAGCAAGCCCTGGGGAGTACAAAGGGAAAATATAAAGATAAAATGTGACAGCTAACATTGATTGTATAAAATACACCTGCTAATAAACTGACTCTGTGTCCAGAGGGGTTAATGCATTGTTGTTGGAGGCAGATGGTACTGGGTTCGAAATAGGGTGCAGGCATGAATTATACAAGTGTGTATGATAATTTTACATACATTTACTGATACGCTGCCTTTTACCGTTGCTTAAGGATGCTGTGCATCATGCACCATTGCACACTGATTCTTTAAAGAAGAAAATAGGGAAGATGGGAAAGTGATGAAATGGGGAGCAAGAAGGGGGGAACAAAGTAAAAGGAAGGCAGGATGTAGGAAAGAACCACAGCTACCCATTTCTTCAACAGTAAACACTGATCAGATGTATGCAATATTAGCTGAATTTGGACTGTCACCTCCAGAGACAGAGGTAACAACAACATGATTATATTGTTAGCCAATTGGACCAAATCAATTGTGTCAAGTAGACATGTGTGCAAAATGCAGAGCTATGTATGGGATGATTTTTTTTTGGGACAGGTGTCCTTTTTTTTGGTGACAAAAGAATGTTGGGAAGGGACATAGGCATGTCTAGGGCTGGCAAGTTGGCAAGGTGAGGAAGCAGTTGCTGATAGACAGGACATGCAAGACAAGATACAGGGATGGTGAAGGACACAAGAGGGGGTAAACACCATGGTTGGGGTGAGGGTGGGGAAATTGAGATCTCATGGATGTCAGGATAGGTGACAGTAAGAATCAAATTCTCACCCAGTGGACTGTCACCACTGTCCCTTCACTGCACCAGTGGCTGCAGCGCCAGACGTGTGCAACTTTGATGGGTATGCTGAACCAGGACAGAGATATGGCACTCCATCTGGTATAGCTGTGTGTCTACTGTGCAGTGCACAATCCTACGCACCATACCTGCAACTTATTCCAGGTGATAACTGCACCCCTTCCACCACTGCTGCTAGAAGGGACCACAGGTCTATCCTCTGGGGCAGAACTAACTGAGGGCCCAGGCAGTGCAGGGAGGGCAGAAGGAGTACTGCCAGGCTGCAGCCCAGATGTAACAAATGTAAAAACACTGACAGTACCACAGCTAGGAAATTTATTACAAAAAATAAAGTAAAAAACAAAAATTACAATAAATAAATCCTTACAAAACAGTGGTTAGCGCTTTCAGGGATCTACCCCTTCATCAGACAACAGTTAAAAATCCCATAATTCTTTAAATACTGTAAAATAGTCACATGATATTTCAAATATATTTCAGTTGTACCCAATAAGGACATAACAATTAGTGCATCAGTACATATTAGCACAGTTATGCAAATGAATAGACCATATACTAAAAGAATTATAGCTAAAATAAATAAAGAATGTGTAATTAAAAATGTATATGTGTATAACCTTATATAGTGTATAACTCTATATAATGAAAAAAGATATAACCTAATAATCCTGACAACACTATGTATATATATATATATATATATATATATATATATATATATATAACATAATAAAAATACATATATACAGATATAGAACATCCAGCTTGTATAGATACATACATAAAAAATAAAATGCTTATATATACACAAGTAATTACTAAAATAGTGCCAACAAATTTATCCAATCTAAAATACAATATGAAAAAAAAAAAAAAAAAAAAAAAAAATATATATATATATATATATATATATATATATATATATATATATATATACACACACACATATAAAATATACATATATTTTTCTGAGTTCACTTGCCCTATACTGAATAAACATAATAATGGTAATATACTACAACATAAACTCTTAAATGTTGTCTAAGTCAACAGTGTTACTACAACATCACAACTGCCCCTCATTTTACTAGGAAATATGAAACTCAGTTTGAGTTTCAAATATCTTGAAATAGACAGTGTTTCATTCAAGCCAAAATTATTAGTTGCATTGCACCTTAATTTCCAGAGCAATTCTTTAAATTCCAAAATCACATCCACTGGCCCACCCCTTGTGTCTTCACTTTGAACTTGTTCCAAGACAGAAAACTTAAAATGATGTTGTGGGTGCTCTAAAATATGTTTTGCCAATGCGCTCTTGGAATTACCTTTTCTGATATCATGAAGGTGCTGGTATATACGTTTATGTAACATGTTAATGGTTTTACCAATATAACATTTTTCACATAGCTAATAAAGTATTTGTTCAGTGTCATCTTATCGTCTTCTATCATTTTATCAGTTTGGACTGTTAGTTGATGAGTTTGATGGAACTAGGAGCCGTTAATGATGCCGCCGAGTTAGTTCCCTTACAACAGCTGAATGCTTCGATAGGGAACTTATCAGTGCTTATTGAAGCGCTGACCACGCAGATGACTACTTTTGGGAGGAATTTGATGGTTCTGCAAAACCCGCCTGGTCGGGCAGGAACTTATTCGCAAGTTACAGCCATTTTCTTAAATGATTCGATTCCACTAGGGCAGGGCAGCCCCATACTTACTTCACCAAATCTAAGCAGTCCTGTGATGGGTTCAACAGTTACAGGAAGCGGTAACAATAGGGCCGCTAATGGTGGCGTTAATGGAGTTACTGTTTGCTCCTTTATAGAGTGGATTAATGAAGGAAGAGAATGGGATATTTCCAGAGATAACACCAGATTTGAAAGGGGTACAACTGACCAACAACTGAAAGAGTTTGAAAAAGAGGTCTTGAAGTTTTGGAAACTTCAAGTCGAGAATTGTTATTTAAAAGAATACCTTCGGAGGCAACAGTTTCCAAAAGGTCTTAGGACATAGAAATATCCTACAGGTACTGTTGCAGGGTCTGATTTATGCACTGAATTGACTGCAATGTTCAATAGACACAGTTGTGAACTTTTGGAAGTGTTGATATGGGACAATGATAAAAAAATGCAATCTTTATAAATCAAGATTGCCTGTATTAATGAGGGTCTACATAATAGGTTCATACTAGGCTATCTGCCCTAGGGCATTTATAAGCCTAGCCAGAGTGTGTTTGGCTTTTGCCACCCATTTTAAATTAATTTTGCTATGCCCTTTTTCGAGGTTAGTATACTGTGCCTCTGTCTAACAGTGACACAGAAGTGATACCCGGGGTAAACCTACGATCTGCTATCCACTCATCAAGATTCCTCTTGAAGAGAGTCAATGAGGGACTCTGCCTAACCTGGACTGGGATTTTATTCCAGAGTGAAGGGAGCCTCTGGGTTATGAATCTGTCCCTCTGGCATGTCCTATTTATTTCAGTGCTGAGGTTCAAGTCTCTCGAGCGCGTAGCTCGATGGGATTTGGATTTTCTGAGGTGCAGCATGTCCATTAATTCCGGGTTGGACATGGCTTTATACGTCAGGCACAGATCGCCTCTGAGCAGGTGGTATGCCACTGAGTAGAGCTGGAGTTTCTTTAACCAGGCAGCATATGGCATCTGTTTGAGCCCTTTGATCCTCTTGGTGAGGTACTTTTGGGTGATTTATTATTTCAGACAAAAGTTAATGATTACAATGCAGTATTGGTGAATGTTGATAAAACAATTGCTTCAATAAAAAATAAGAAAATGAAAAACTAGACAGAGACAAAGGGGAATATGAGCAATGGAGAGCGTATCCCTTAGTGCACGGTAGAGGGCAGATGGAAGGAATTGACATTAATGGTGGCGGGGTGCCAAGAACTGATGACGACAACAATAGTGACATCAATAAATAAATGGCCCCTTTAGATGTATTACCGAGGAGGTCGGAACACCTCCAAAATCGGAACCAACAACAATACCACCAAGGGGGGATGGGCAATGGCAATTTTCAGGATTTCCACACGAACAGGGGCCGGAATTACAGGGGGAGGGGACGCGTGAGCAGATGGTAGATGAAGAGCTTGTTCAAACATACCATATTATACTGAATTAGACCGGGGACTTTAAAATATTTAACTACACCGATTTGAACATTACTCCTGCATGGTCCGAGTTGTTACAAAAGGGGCTCAACTTTGTTCCTAAGAGGAGACCTAGAATTGAGTGTTATTTGATCTGAAACTTTTCATTAGAAAACTCAATTTGAGGATGCAATTTGAGAACACACCTCCACATAGTAATACCTCCATATGTAAAAAAACTAGTATTTACAACCCCCCTTTACACCCTACTTTACATGTCTTTGAAAGTTTATGTACTGAACAAATGAGAAACTTACATCAGGTAAAAGTTGATACATACAGTAATAATCTTTGTGATACAGACATGGAATTACTATTTGAGATAGCATACAATAAATCAATTAGGGTTATGAAACCCGATAAGGGTGGGGGGTTGATTATTATGGATCAAAATAGATATGTGGAGAAAATGTTTGCACATTTATTCACAGAATCATATGAAGAATCAACTAAATATATCATACAGAAATATTGATATTACTTTACAAGATTTATTATTAAATGATCAGATTTCCATTTGTGAGCATACTTATTTAACACAGAAAAATCCCTGGACTCCTACCATCTTTGGCATCCCCAAACTCCACAAGTGTATTAATGACCTCCCCTTTTCGACCCATAGTGGATGCAAAAGCATCCAAAACCTTCAACTTGGCAACATTTATTGACCATAACTTGAAATATACACTGGAACAGCATACACATGTGTTGAGGGACTCATGGGATTGTCTTAGAAAAATCCAAAATGAGATCTATGGTGACCATTTGTTATTTGTCACCATGGATATCAAATATTTGTTTACTGCCATCCCCCACGACGAAGGACTTGATATGTTTTATGATTACTTGTGTTCCTTTACTATAGAAGGGCACTCCAGAATATTGATGTATAGAACATTGATGGAACTAATTCTACACAATAATTTTCTGTTATTTGAAAATCAACTATTTAGGCAAAAAGGGGGGGGGGGTTGCAATGGGGGCAGCTTGCACCCCCTTATTTGACAATATTGTTCTTATTCAATGGGAATTGAACTATGTTTTCAAATGTGGTTTATTCAAATATTGTAAATTTTATGGTAGGTTCCTCGATGACCTCTTGATTTTATGGGACGGTACATTAGAACAGCTAGATGAATTTTACAACTTTCTCAATACAAGTACTGGGTTTCTTACACTCACTATGGAAAGTAACCCCTTGTCTATCAATTTCTTAGATATCACTATAAGCAAGGATGTACACAATACGAGATTTTCCTCAACATTGTATAGAAAGCCCACATATTCTAACACCCTGTTACATTTTGATAGTCATCACCCAATATACCAAAAGAAATCTTTGGTTAAGGGACAGGGTGTTAGAATTTCTAGGATGGTGAGTGAGTTCTCTAATTTTATTTGTGAGATTCGAGAACTGAGAGACATGTTGATTCGAAGAGGCTACCCAACTACTTTTATAGACCCCATTTTGGATGAGGTTAGTAAAAAAAGAAGTACGGGGCAATTTCACCCACTTTTAGGTACTTTAGATAACATTAATGGCTCCCTCTTGGGGGATATTCAACATGATCAACCAGCAGGGAATGATGGCTAGTCATTATACTGATGCTATGATACTTACTTTTAATAGTGTATTTTTTTGATATTAAACAAATTGTATACAGTAATTGGATAGTCTTGAAATCAGACGATATGTGTAAATCTAGACTAGGTGAAAAATCTAAAGTGATTTACAAAAGAGACAGATGTATCAAGAATATATTGGAATGTAACTATATCAATAGAAATGTTGGACAGATACGAAAATGTGGGCATTGTGCACAATGTCCCTTTATAGAGGAGACGATGTGTGTCCATATAAAAGGCTATGGAAAGGTACACCTCAATAAGAAGTTCAACTGCCAGAGCAAATGTTTGGTTTATATTTCAATATGTCAGCTATGTGAAAAATGTTATATTGGTAAAACCATTAACATGTTACATAAACGTATATACCAGCACCTTTATGATATCAGAAAAGGTAATTCCAAGAGTGCATTGGCAAAACATATTTTAGAGCACCCACAACATCATTTTAAGTTTTCTGTCTTGGAACAAGTTCAAAGTGAAGACACAAGGGGTGGGCCAGTGGATGTGATTTTGGAATTTAAAGAATTGCTCTGGCAATTAAGGTGCAATGCAACTAATAACTTTGGCTTGAATGAAACACTGTCTATTTCAAGTTATTTGAAACTCAAACTGAGTTTTATATTTCCTAGTAAAATGAGGGGCAGTTGTGATGTTGTAGTAACACTGTTGATTTAGACAACATTTAAGAGTTTATGTTGTAGTATATTACCATTATTATGTTTATTCAGTATAGGGCAAGTGAACTCAGAATTTTTTTTTTTTTATAAAATAGTGGGATGACATGATGAACTGATTAGTGAGCACTAATTGTATATATATATATATATATATATATATCTATATATATATATATATATGTGTGTGGGTTCTGTTTTTGTGGTTTGTACACCTTTATCAGCTTTCTTGCTGTTATTCAAGTAGGGAAGCGATGTTCATTGTTTTATGCAATTTATTATTTTCAATATACAATTGAATGGTTTACAAATAAGTATTTTGTGTATATAAAAGTTTTAAAACCATAGAGGGAAGGGCTTATCCAATGTGTGGATTTCATTTAATCATGTGATAGGAATGATTAATATTTAATTGGCCAGGATGCATAAGTTATATTAATTTATTCTGAAGAAGTCTAGTGGCGAACGCCTGATGAAAGCACTACATTTTTAATAAAGTGTTTGTTCAGTGGCATCTTATCATCTTCTATTATTTTATCAGTTTGGACTGTTAGTTGATGTCTTTTACAGTTGAGATAGGCATGCTCAATTATATACAACTGTCTGAAATAACAAGTAATCCATCTTTAACTGTTGAAACTATAATAACAGTACTTTTTTTATATGCATACATACTACATGCTTCTCTCATCCTTTTCCAGGCACATTCCATGAGACCTCTCATTCAAGGACCTTTCTTCAGCAGCTGTGGAAAAGAAAAAAAACAGAATGCCATTATGAATACCAGTCTTGACTATATTTAGCTATAACTTTTACAACTGGTCAATGCATTTTATGCTTACACATCTGTAGAGATTTCCCTGCTCTACATTCCCCAATCCACTGATCAAGGCATCCCTCTTCCTCCTATGAAGATCATTGTAATGATGATGACATTGCTCACCAGTGTGTGTGGGATATCTGTCGCACTGGTCAAAGCCCTATCCAAACTACTGGGTTCCTATCAGTTCGTCGAAACTTCAGCAGTTCGAACACCATATGTTCGAACTGTGAAGTTCGAAAACTGATTATCACGAAGCTGTGGAACACCAAATTCTTTCCCAGGGAAAGAATTTGGTGGGCCGTTTCTGTGGCTTCGCAATTTTCAGCACTGTGGTGGAAAGTTATGGGTCAGGTTCAGGTAAGTGGGTGATTGTGTGGACGTTAGGGTTAGGGCATAGGTTAGGTGAGTTAGGGTTAGGGCATGGGTGAGTTGGGTGTGCGATAGTGACAGACTTTAGGGTTAGGGCGGGATAGGTGAGTTAGGGTTAGGGTGCAGATCAGGTGAGTGTGCGATAGTGACGGACCTTAGGGTTAGGGTTAAGGTAAGTGGATAGATAGTAGTGTATGTACAGTTTAGGGTAGGGTTACATGTATGATTTTAAGTGTATGTGTGTGGATTGCTGTTTTTTTGGTGTGCTTGTGTTGTGTGTGTGTTTTTTGGAACAATGATTTTTTTCCCTGGGAAAAAAATCGCTGTTCTAAGCCTTCGAAGGTTTTGCACTTCGAAGTTAGAAGTTCGAACATATGGTGTTCGAACTTCTGCTGTTTCGACGAAGTGATATAGACGCCAAACTTCTCCAGTCTTCTGACTTATACTGAGAACTGGAATAGTTCCTCTGCAAAAGGCATGGGCCATGCTCTTTAACTAGGAGCTCAACAAAGGCTTTTGACTCCTGAGCACCCCAATGTTGCGCTTGGAAGTGCACACCCTCTCCAACACCAGCCATGTGTCCTAAATATCAAGCTCAATGTATAATGAGCATTTCCCACCAGTTCCACTTTAAATATCATGTTTTTCCACCAACTGCACATATTGCGCTTACTGAGACTTCACACTGTCTGTTTTTTGCTACATTTGAAAAAGGTGTGCACAGCTTACCATTGCACAAACACAGAAAGCCAGTGTGCATCTGTTTGAGCAATGGTAAGCGATGTGCAACAGTGGACAATAAAAAAAAGCAATGCAATTCCAAGGTTATTTGATATACAGCCACTTGTGCAGCTCTGTTATTCAAATGGGATTGCAGAAATATACTTCCATGAACATAGTACCAATTATATCCACAATCATACTTTTGATAATAATTGCACAATACCCATATAAACGAATAGGTAAATAACTGACACAATATTAATGCCTCAGCCCTCATACATGTAAATATTTGTATTAGTTACACTATGTCAGGTGTTATGAGTGACAGTAAATATAGTGTGACGTGGAACAACATAAAAAGTGTATGGAATATGCAGTTTTTGAACCTAGGACCATGTGGACAGTAATCCTAAACTTACAGTTCTTGCCACAAGAAAGTTGAGAAAACACTTGTCTATGTTGCACTTCATTTGTATAATCTGCAATGTCAACACAGTATCTGCAATGTCAACACAGTAAAAAAAAAGTCTGCTCACCCAGTACTACAACCCAGAACCATTTACATTCCAGACCTAGACTTACCACCTACTGCCACAGGATTAGCTACAAGACATTCCCTATATTAGTATTCATTGTTTGGCTGTGTTAACACAGCACAGCTTCACTTACCAGGTTTGCGCAATGCCCAGTGGTATTAATTGAATGCATCTGGTTTCTATTTTTGGCTGTCTGGGTCAATGTCTGACACATGTATGGTCCAGTCATGCAAATGAGCTAAGCATCACACAAACATGTAAAAAACAAAAAAACAAAACAAAGAAAAAACAAACAAAAAAAAAGAAGAGAGGAAAGAAAAACAACAAAATACATAAAATTAATAAATGCAGAATGACACATCTATGGCAGGGGTCCTTGTATGATTTTTTTCAATTTAAATGTGTTTGGGACCTTGCCAAATATGGAACAAGGGAAAGCAATTGCCGTGCTGTCAATCACTGAGTACAATCAAGATTTAGCAGACAGCAACCTTACATGGAAATGCTATCCGCATTTCCGAAGAGGTTTTGTGGCCAAAATACAATGGTGCATGCTGCAAAGCCTTGTTTAAGCATGCCACGCTTTATTAATATGCATTGCCTGGCACTGCCACAGGCATATCTTTCTGTATACGGGAACACTCTGTGTAGGCCCTACACAAACCCTACCCCTTCTTGAATCCTGCAATATGTCTATAACCATCTAAATGAATGCCTCTAAAAACATGTATGTGGCTTGCTTACAGACAGGACTGCAAATCTAAAAACATTTTTGACTAAGCGATTAAAAATGTTATACACATTAAATATGAGGGGGCAACAGTCAAGTGATATGAGCATTTTTTTTAAATGCTAGGTTCATGGGGGGGGGGGGTAGCAATAAGCATATGTGAGTACAAAATGGAATTCACTGCCTACACCCCTTGATCTAGCTCCCTAAAACCCTAAATAGGAGAAACTGAAAAATTAATGAATTTTTTTGTAAGACTTTTTTCATATTTTCAACGTTTTTAATATATCTTTGCTCTAACTTTATGAAAAGTTATGAACATTCAAGTATGTGTGTGCCTACAAATTAAAACAAATGATTTCTAGTGTCTGGTGGTCAAATGTGGGCAGTTTAATTTTAAATTCTTGCTTAAATGGCATATGATAGTGAAATATTGTATATCATTTAGTCTGAATGTTTTGAATTAATGCTGATGTTTATGACTGTAACCATATTACAGAAAAAAATGTCCAGAGGGAACGGCCACATCAAGACAACTAAGTAAATATATACAGAAATAAAGTGAACCAATGGGGGAGGCATTGTTGTGCTGGTGCCCCTCCCACAGTCTCATCTTTTCGAGTTTTCTGTGTGTAACTCCACCCTGTTAAACACTGACACTAAAAGATGGTGGTGTCAGCTAAGGTACTCTTCAGTATGTTGCCAATACATTTCGTACTATGTGTAAAGTTCAGTCCTACTAGGACTAATGTAAACCTAGGCCACAACGGAAGTCCACAGTTTATGACATGAGAAGACCTTTCCTAGGCACAAAGTTCAACTCTTCAGAGAGTGTTATAAATACGCCTCAGAGCAGAAGTCCATAGTTTTTGGACTGCACGGCAAGATTGTTTATGAGTGATAAAATTGCCGGTTGTAACCTCGGAAAACGATGCATCGCCCAGAGCTGCGGGTAGCTGTTATCGGTGCAGGGGCCGCGGGCCTCTGTGCGGCCCGACATCTGTTGGAAGAACGGCGGGCCCTATGCTCTGAGGTGGCGGTGTTTGAACAGTCAGGTTCTGTGGGTGGCATATGGGTATACAGTGAGAAGATTGGCACCGACGAGTATGGCGTGCCATTCAACTGTATGTACAGAGATCTCAGGTAAGAAAGGGGTGGCACAACGGTAATCGTTAGAATAAATTATAAAAATACAGGGCCAATGTAAATTAAACATAATTTTACCTACTTGTCTTGAAATAGTTTAATTACATGATACTTTTTCGTTATGAATGAGTCTTTTTTAAGACGCCCATAACCGACATTAGAATGCATCTTGGCAACGTCTTTGCGTACTAACTCTTGTTAGCTGCATTGTCACCACTGACGCTCTCAAGTAATAAACTTTGTTTTTTAAATCATAAGGTCTTCAAAAAGTATGTATGGAGAGTATAGTCTAATCTTTGGATTTCCTGTATTTAGCTCAGTGCCTCTTAATGTCTTCTAGAACGGGTGATTTTTGGCGGAAAGATGACGAATCACACACAGAATGTTGTGTCTTTCGGCTTATCCCGGTTAGGGGTCGCCACAGCGGGAACTCTGGTCCGCTAATGTTTGGTAGTGAATTTTTACGTGCCGAGTTACCAGCCCTGACGCACAACCTTCAACGCAGGCACGCCCATTCACGCATGCCTCCACACAGAAGACGCTCTAGCCGAGAATCGAATGGGACAGCAATTTGAGTTATAGACTACTTTTACTTAGGGTTACCAGTCCTTTTTAAGCAGTCATATTCTGGGGTGGGGGGGCAAATATGTTATTAGGACTAACCATTTAATAAATTTTCTTTAATAGTTGCATAAAACAGTCTGTATATAAAACACCCAAATGCTATATGAAATTGCATAAGTAACTCAAATGCCACAAAAATAAGCTTTTATTTTAGAAAAAAAAAATGAAACTTTGTAGTGGTCGTGGGTATGTTTTATCCTGCAAAATTTCACGTTTCTACAAAATTGTCCCACTTTGGGCATTTGAAAAGGTGGCAACTCTACTTTTACTTTAAAAAGATACATTTTTCATTCAGATTCTCGTATTCAGTTAATGTCTCAGGTTGATGATTCTTCTTTCGGCTGCTCCCGTTAGGGGTCACCACAGCAGATCAACTGTTTCCATTTCTTCCTGTCCTCTGCATCTTCCTCTGTCACACCAACCACCTGCATGTCCTCTCTTACGACATCCATAAACCTTATCTTAGGCCTTCCTAATATACTCTGTATCTCTCCTCAGCACATGTCCAAACCAACGTAATCTTGCCTCTCTGGCTTTGTCTCCAAACCTTCCAACCTGGGCTGACCCTCTAATATACTTATTCATAATCCTGTCCATCCTCGTCACACCCAGTGCAAATCGTAACATCTTGAACTCTGCCACTTTAAGCTCTGGCTCCTGCCTTTTTGTCAGTACCACTGTCTCCAACCCATAGCTGGTCTCACTATACTCTTGTAGACCTTCCCTTTCACTCTTACTGGTACTCGTCTGTCACGAATCGCTCCTGACACTCTTCTCCACCCACTCCATCCTGCCTGTACTCTCTTCTTCACCTTTCTTCCACACTCATCATTACTCTGAACTGTTGATCCCAAGTACCTAAACTCATCCAC